>NC_083473.1:18590971-18890971 GCF_030014155.1 Tachysurus vachellii
TGTGTGTGTAAATGTGTGTGTATGTGAGTGTGTGTGAGTATGTGAGTGTGCGAGTGTGTGTGTAAATGTGTGTGTAAGTGTGTGTGTTCCTCGTCTGTGTGAGTGTGAGTGTCTGTGTGAGTGTGAGTGTCTGTGTGAGTGTGTGTGTGTCTGTGAGAGGGTGTGTGTGTGTGAGAGGGTGTGTGTGTGTGTGTGTGTGTGTGTGTGAGTGTCTGTGTGTGTCTGTGTGTGAGAGTGTGTGTGTGAGTGTGCGAGTGTGAGTAAGTGTGTGTGTGTAAATGTGTGTGTAAGTGTGTGTGTGTCCCTCATAAAGACCTTTCTGATTCTGGTTCTGATTCCGATTTTGCAAGAATTTTGCCTAAACATACTTGGCAATAAAGACCTTTGTGATTCTGATTCTGATTCTGATGTTGCAAGAATTTTGCCTCTAGGCCTTACGATTCAGCACAAAATTGGGTTTTTGGACTGTTGGTGGTGCTAGACAGTTTGAGCTCGACACACCAAAGTTGCTACAGTAACTTCTAAGACTGGCCTCTACATGTGTGCCAAATTTCATTACTTTCCTACGTACGGTTCTATTGACTTCAATGACTTCAATGACTTGATAGGCTAGTCACAGCGCCCCTCCCCTACAGTGATAGGCTAGTCACAGCGCCCCTCCCCTACAGTGATAGGCTAGTCACAGCGCCCCTCCCCTACAGTGATAGGCTAGTCACAGCACCCCTCCCCTACAGTGATAGGCTAGTCACAGCGCCCCTCCCCTACACACATACAGATGTATTGTGTTGCTGTGTCTCGCTCTGCTCACTCACAGTCACACACAGAACTGCTCTCTGTCTCTCCCTCAGTCACTCGGGTTCGCGGGTCTTTTCCGTTAACGTTTAGGGTTTCTTCAGCTTTTTACTTTGGGTTGTAACGTTAATAATACGTACTTACTAACCAGTAGAGTTCTGGTAAATGTGGGTTCGTTCAGACGTGGTGCTTGCTTGGTAGAATGCGACTCGCATTGCGTCTCTGCCTGTCAGAGATTTTTTCTTTTTTAAACCTTCAGCTGTCTCTAACCAGTAACCAGACACTGTGTGTCTGACACGTTTTTGCTGTATTTCATAAAAACATAAAGGTAGTAAGCTAGTGTTATAAATATTACAAATTAATTATTACTGGTTAAAGCCCCGCCCATTTCAAGACAAGCCCCGCCTACTTCCGGGTTAGGCCCCACCCACTCCGAGTCAGAACCAGAATCAGAATCTTTGCCTTACAAGTCAGCGCACAATTGGGTTTTTGGACTGTTGGGGGCGCTAGAGGGCTTCTTTTAAAAATGGCTGTTTTTAGTGATTTTTCCGTTATAACAACACGAAGTGGCCAATCGCCACGGTTTTTGAACTGTGACCTCAGTTTGACCTCTTTCACATGTGTCCCAAGTTTGGTGTTGATAGCTCATTTAGTTCTTGAGTTATTGACATTTTAGTAAAACTGGCTCCTCACAGTCCAAACTTTTTGGGGCCCCTTAAGGACCCTGAATCAAAATTTAAACTTTTTTTCAAGGATTATTGTCATTGAGACTCCAGAGAATATTACTGCACTGGATTGGTCTCGATCAGGCGAAAAACCTAGGACTAGTTAGCAAAAGTAGGTTTGGATAAAATGCACTATAGCGAAAAACTTTTCAAGGGGGGAATGAAATTGGAGATATACGTTTTTTAAGTCATGAGCCAAGGATTCCAATGATATAAAGCACTTGAGATTTGGACATACGGTTTGGGAGTTATGGGCACAAACGCGTTGAGGGGCGCTAAAGGCCTTAAACGCTTGAACCCGGGAAATGCTGCTTGCAGCTTTAATTATTATTATTATTATTCTCAAACTTGGTCAGATGGTAGTACTGGTCACAGTTACTCAGGGCCAAAATCTCAGCGGAATCGGACAATCTGGGGCGCTTCAGCGCCCCAAAACGCGTTTGTGCCCATAGGTCCAAAAACCCAATTTTGTGCTGACTCGTAAGGCAACTTGGCGCTGAAGCGCCCCAGATTGTCCGATTCCGCTGAGATTTTGGCCCTGAGTAACTGTGACCAGTACTACCATCTGACCAAGTTTGAGAATAATAATAATAATAATAATTAAAGCTGCAAGCAGCATTTCCCGGGTTCAAGCGTTTAAGGCCTTTAGGGATTTTCACATACACAAAGTGACCCGCAAGTTACAGAGGGTGCCACAATATATGTCATGTCATGCTACATATGTCATGCTACAGTGTATTATACGAGTATATGTATACTACGAGTATTATACGAGTAATACGAGTCAATATCTGTGCTCGGATTGAATGAAAATCATCATTGGCTAGCTGATTGTGTCAGCGTTCTGTGATAGGCTAGTCACAGCGCCCCTCCCCTACAGTGATAGGCTAGTCACAGCGCCCCTCCCCTACAGTGATAGGCTAGTCACAGTGCCCCTCCCCTACACACATACAGATGTATTGTGTTCCTGTGTCTCGCTCTGCTCACTCACAGTCACACACAGAACAGCTCTCTGTCTCTCCCTCAGTCACTCGGGTTTGCGGGTCTTTTCCGTTAACGTTTAGGGTTTCTTCAGCTTTTTACTTCGGGTTGTAACGTTAATAATACGTACTTACTAACCAGTAGAGTTCTGGTAAACGTGGGTTCGTTCAGACGTGGTGCTTGCTTGGTAGAATGCGACTCGCATTACGTCTCTGCCTGTCGGAGATTTTTTTTCTTTTTTAAACCTTCAGCTGTCTCTAACCAGTAACCAGACACTGTGTGTCTGACACATTTTTGCTGTATTTCATAAAAACATAAAGGTAGTAAGCTAGTGTTATAAATATTACAAATTAATTATTACCGGTTAAAGCCCCGCCCATTTCAAGACAAGCCTACTTCCGGTTTAGACCCCACCCACTCCGAATCAGAACCAGAATCAGAATCTTTGCCTTACAAGTCAGCACAAAATTGGGTTTTTGGACTGTTGGGGGCGCTAGAGGGATTTTTTTAAAAATGGCTTTTTTTTTGTGATTTTTCCGTTATAGCGCCACGAAGTGGCCAATTGCCACGATTTTTGAACTGTTTGACTTTTCTTTTGATTTTTGACCTCAGTTTGACCTCTTTCACATGTGTCCCAAGTTTGGTGTTGATCGCTCATTTAATTCTTGAGTTATTGACATTTTAGTAAAACTGGCTCCTCACAGTCCAAACTTTTTGGGGCCGCTTAAGGACCCTGAATCAAAATTTCGACTTTTTTTCGAAAATTATTGTCATTGAGACGCCAGAGAATATTACTGCACTGGATTGGTCTTGATCAGGCGAAAAACCTAGGACTAGATAGCAAAAGTAGGTTTCGGATAAAATGCGCGATAGCGAAAAAAATTTAATGGCGGAAATGAAATTGGAGATGTACGTTTTTTAAGTCATGACCCAAGGATTCCAATGATATAAAGCACTTGAGATTTGGACATAGGGGTTTTAGGGGTTTAGGGGTTATGGGGACAAACACGTTTTGGGGCGCTGAAGCGCCAAATTATCCGATTCCGCTGAGATTCTGGCCCTGAGTAACTGTGACCAGTACTACCATCTGACCAAGTTTGAGCTCTCTAGGCCTTACGGTTTGGGCTGCATGACCGTTTCTAGGGCGGAATAATAATAATAATAATAATAATAATAATTAAAGCTGCAAGCAGCATTTCCCGGGTTCAAGCGTTTAAGGCCTTTAGGGAGTTTAAGGCCTTAAAGGATTTTCACATACACAAAGTGACAAATAAACAGTCATATCGGTGAGTCTACAATCCTCGTGCGAAGCAAAACGAAGTATGAAAACATACTTGGCAATAAAGACCATTCTGATTCTGATTCTGAGACTTTGCCTTACGAGTCAGCACAAAATTGGGTTTTTGGACCTATGGGCACAAACGCGTTTTGGGGCGCTGAAGCGCCCCAGATTGTCCGATTCCGCTGAGATTTTGGCCCTGAGTAACTGTGACCAGTACTACCATCTGACCAAGTTTGAGCTCTCTAGGCCTTACGGTTTGGGCTGCACGACCGTTTCTAGGGCGGAATAATAATAATAATAATAAAAATCCTAACAAAAACAATAGGTTTCCAGCGCTTCGCGCTTGAACCCTAATAATAATAATAATAATAATAAAAATCCTAACAAAAACAATAGGTTTCCAGCGCTTCGCGCTTGAACCCTAATAATAATAATAAAAATCCTAACAAAAACAATAGGTTTCCAGCGCTTCACGCTTGAACCCTAATAATAAAAATCCTAACTAAAACAATAGGTTTCCAGCGCTCCGCGCTTGAACCCTAATAATAATAATAAGAAAACTAACGATAACAATAGGTGTCTACGCACCTTTGGGGCTTGACCCCTAATAATAATAAGAAAACTAACGGTAACAATAGGTGTCTCTGTTGAGGGACCTCTAGCAAGTTTTGGTCAGCAGAACATAAAGCTTTACTTTCTTGGTAAAAAAGTACACTCACATAGGTAAGAAGGTGCCAGGCCAGTACCTTCAGGAGAGCAGATTCAGTGCTGTGACGTGTTTTAAAGCCAGATTGGAATTGCTCTAGAATATGATTCCTTCCCAAAAAGACTGCAACTGGATAAAAACAACTTTTTCTAAAATCTTAGACAAAAAAGATAACTGAGACACTGGTCTAAAGTTAGATAATAGTGCAGGATCAACATTGGGTTTCTTAAGAAGAGGCCTGACCACCAGGGGCGATTCTAGAATTTTCATTTTAGGGGGGCTCAGCCCCCAGGGTAGGGTTGTATACTACGAACCTTATTGCAATCCACTATTCCATTGTATTCCCTGTATTTCACTGTAAAAAAAATGAAAAATTTAGATGTGACCAGTCACTAGAAAATTTTGAGTTGTGAATGTGTTTTTTTTTTACAATGAAGACTTTTTTGTTGGAAGAAAAAACAACTATCACACTGTGATAAGGGCTGAAGTTGAACGCAGCGAAGACGCATTGGATGAGAAACCGAACTGTGTATTGGTCCAGTAAACTGCAATTACAAGAACTGCACTGATGCAGATGTCATATCATAGCAATCCATCAATAAATGCACACACACCTTGTACTCTCTGATGTTCTCTCTGCTTGGCGTCCCTGCGGATTGAAAAACGCGCTGAATCCATGCAGACTCAGTTCAGGGGAGTTCAAGTTCAAGTTCAACTTTATTTGCATAGCACATTTACAAACAGCCACATGGCTGACCAAAGTGCTTCACAGTGCGTTTGACATACACACACATGCACAAAGTAGTTCAAGAAACTAAAATAAGAATTCTTAAAAAATATATGTATATATGTAAATATATATAAAAATCAATAAATAATAAATAAAATAACCAGTGTAAAAGAAGGTGAGATAAATAAAACCATAAACCGGATGTAAACAGACATAAACCCCTGGGCAAATCATGAAAAGGCTAGAGAAAATAAGTGGGTCTTTAGCATGGACTTAAAACTAGATATGGTGGGTGCCGTCCTAATCTCTAGTGGCAGGGAGTTCCATAGTCTAGGGCCGGCCACAGAAAAAGCTTGCTCACCTCTACGCTTGAGCCGTACACGAGGAACCACCAACATGGCCTGGTCAGATGAACGAAGACTTCTAATTGGAAAATAGGGATGAAGGAGTTCAGATAAATAGAGAGGAGCGGTATTATGGAGAGACTTATAGACAAAGAGTAGAATCTTAAAATCTATTCTCTGCAAAATCGGCAGCCAGTGTAGAGATTTAAGAATGGGAGTGATGTGTTCATGTTTGTGACAGCTAGAGAGAAATCTGGCAGCAGCATTTTGAACAAGCTGGAGACGCGTAATCTGAGTTTTAGATATACCGCAATATAAAGAGTTACAGTAATCTAAGCGAGAGGTTACAAACGCATGAACAGCCATTTCTAAAGTCTTTGGGGTAAGAAAATGTTTAATTTTGGAGAGAATCCGCAGTTGGTAAAAGCTAGACCCAATAACAGATGAGATGTGTTTGTCAAATTTTAAGTGCTGATCAATAAAGATGCCAAGATTCTGCACCCGTGAAGATCTAAAAACAGATAAACTCTCTAGGTTGATGCTAGAGGACTGAGAGTTCTCATTTGGGTTAAACATTATTACCTCAGTCTTTTCTTCATTTAAAAACAGAAAATTTTGTGCCACCCATACTTTAACCTCTTCTAAACATTTTAGAAGAGATGAGATTGCTAAAGGGTTATTTTTCCTAATTGGTAAGTAGATCTGAGTGTCATCAGCATAGAAGTGAAAGGATACATCATGTTTCCGGAAAATAGAGCCCAGGGGTAGCATGTATAACGAGAACAGAGAGGGAGCTAAAATTGAGCCTTGTGGAAGGCCACAGGACAGCGCGGCGGGGGAGGAGGAAAAGTTACCCAGTTTCACTATGAACTTTGTCAGTTAGGTATGATTGAAACCAGCTCAAAACATTATCTTTTAGACCTACCCAGGTCTCGAGCCTTGATAATAAAAGGGAGTGGTCTATGGTATCAAAAGCAGCTGATAAATCTAAGAGAATAAGAACCACAGAGTCTCCGGAGTCAGTAGAAAGGTAGATGTCATTTAAAACTCTCAAAAGGGCAGACTCAGTACTGTGAGCAGACTTAAAACCCGATTGAAAGACCTCATAGATACAAGTGTTATTCAGAAAACTTTGGAGTTGATTTAGCACAATTTTCTCCAGAATTTTTGACGTGAAAGGCAAGCCAGAGATAGGTCGAAAGTTTTTTTGAATGGAGGGGTCCAGTGAAGGCTTCTTGAGCAAGGGAGTAACAGTGGCAACCTTAAGGTTGGCAGGGACTGAGCCAGTTTGCAGGCACTTGTTGATCAGAGACAGCAGGCCTGGACCAATTGAGTGAAAGATTTGATTTAAAAATTTTGGGTGAATTATGTCACTAGGACAAAATGAGGGCTTGAGGTTGACAATCACCTCCTTCAGTTGCTGGAGGTTGATGAGCTCAAAAGCTTTAAAAAATGCAGAGACCTTTGATGTGATTGGGGAAGAGATAGGAATTATAGTGGGGTGAACACTTAGTCTTAGTTTAGTGATTTTGTCACTAAAGAATCTCGAAAAGCCTTCACAGACAGCAACAGAGGAAACAGGCATAGATTTAACAGAAGGATTTGTCACGGATTTAATAGGGGAGGGGCCCAGGGGAGGGGCCGAAACATGACGCAGCTTGTCAACTCAGTTCAGGGGAGGAGCCAAAACATGACGCAGCTTGTCGACTCAGTTCAGGGGAGGAGCTGAAACATGACGCAGCTTGTCGCCGCATCAAATGCGTTTTTAAAGGGGACTGAATTTTTTAGGGGGTCTGGGCAGAAGTAAAAAGGGCCTAGTGATGCCCCTGCTGACCACAAAACCTGTTTCAGCACTCTGGATGGAATGATGTCCAGAGGACAGTTCGTTGGGGATACACGCTGGACCACCTCAGAGGGAAGAGAAAGGGACACTGGCTCAAACATATTAAACATAGATGAGGGCATAGAAGAAGAGCATATATCAAGACCGTTAGACGAAATGTTCTGCCTAACAGAGGCCACCTTGTCAACAAAATGATTGAGAAATCCACTGCAAGTTGACCTTCATACATGTTTCAGAACATTGCAAGATGAATTTGTAACAGACTGGATAGTATTAAATAACACCCTAGGATAATTACAGCTAATGAAAATTACAATTGACAAGAACATACATTTAGCTTTTTTAACCACATTTTGATAGTATAAAAGACAATGTATACCCAATGATACATGTATACCCAATGATACATGTAACTTGTCCTTCTTCCACCTGTGCTCGGCTTGTCTGCAGCGCTGCCTGAGGGTACGCATAGTATCTTTAAACCAAGGGTCAAGTTTGGCTCTCATAGGTCTGTCCTTGAAAGGTGCAATTAAGTCCAAAATCCCTTAGCAGATGGAGTAGGAGATTTCATAACATAAAATGGAGTAGTAAATTTAAAAATAACAGCGAAGTGGTCCAAAATTCAAATGTCCATTATTTATGAGATGGATTTTTTAAAGATGCTTTGAGCATTATTAAAAATGCTATATAAGTAAAACTGAATTGAACTGAATGATTTCAAGTGAATGTAAAAAAAAAAAAAAAAAAGTACGTAAAATTTATGTAAAATGTAAAAAAAAAAAAGGACTTCAAACTACCGTCTCAGGTGCTAAAGACTTTCTACACCTGCACCATTCAGAGCGTCCTGACGGGTGGTATCACTTCCTGGTTCGGGAACAGCACCATGCAGGTCAGCCGAGCCCTCCAGAGGGTGGTGCGGTCAGCTGAACGGAGTCTAAACCAGGAAACACCCAGGATTCACTGTTCAACAGGATTCAACAGGTGTCACTGTTTTTATGCACACCTTTTTTTGCACTGACACTTTAACTCTGGACTGTCACTTTAACTCTGGACTTGCACAGCACAGTGCCACTTTATACACTATACACACCATAATGCACATGTTGTCATGTGCAACGAACCACCGTGCGAGCGTCGCCATAGAGACGCGTCCCCGGAGTACTAGCGCGCTTCCGGACTACACTTCCCATCAGCCACCCTACCTCCTGATTACCCCACTCCTAGGGGGGGGGGCTCTGTAATGAGTCTGTCTGTGTTTCTGTCCTGTTTCTGTCTGCTGTCTTTTCCTGTGGTTAATTGTTTGCTCCGCCCCATCTGGTGATGCGCAGCTCGGACCAGGAAATGGTTGGGTCGTGAAGTTGGAGCCATGGTAGGCCAAGGATGATGGCGTGCCGCGGGGAGTGGATGATGTGGAAGAAGAGGCGCTCCTGATGCTGGTCCCCCACCTGCATGCTGAGATGCCTGGTGAGGTGTGTGATGCGCCCCTCTCCCAGCGGTCGTCCGTCTATCGCCTCCACTGCTAAAGGAAACACAGAAGGGATCACAGGAACGTTATGGGCGTGAACGAAATCTTCTGTAACGACGGGAAACAGAGCGGACCCAAACGCAGGATAGCATAAATCAAAATAGGGTTTAATAACTGAAAACATGAAAAAGGACGCAGACTAGACTGGACAAATCACAGTAGATGCCGCGCTGCACAAAGCAACGCGGCACAGTTAAATACAAGAAGACAATGACACAATAAGGATCAGGTGTGATGACAGGGAGGAGCAGACGAAGGCGGGGCAGACACGTGACGAGAAACATAAACAGATGCACGTGGCCAGAGTCCGGGCAGAGTCCTTACACATGTGCACTTTAAGGACAATCATTAAAAAAACATACGCATATATATATATATATATATATATATATATATATATATATATATATATATATATATATATATATAATTTTTCCACATATATTTTCAATTTTTATATAGTTTTTATATAGTTTATACTTTTTTTATTTATCTATCTCCTTTTGGTTTATTTGTTAAATCCCAAATTGCATTCCTTTTTATGCTTTTATAGAGGGCAGATGCAAAAAGCATTTCACTGCATGTCGTAGCCTGTATGTATGTGTATGTGACAAATAAAATTTGATTTGATTTGAAATCATTCAAATAAAATCATGAAGCTTGTAATCCCTTTGGTGCCATTTGCGCGTGACGTCATAGAACAACAGACGTAGAACGGATCTAAGAGTAAATAGTGAAAAAGAACGCGTTGTACTTTGTGTTTATTGAAGTTACTTTGTTTACGAGAGATAATACATTTTATGAGTGCAGTTTGGGCGGCTGTAGAAAGTATTTCTTTGGGACCCCTAATGGTGGCGTTAGGAGCTGCAACTGCGGCAGTCATTATTTATTATTATGTTAATCGGGACGATGAGGAGGAAATGACAGAGAACACAGAGGACACCACCGGCCCCGTAGTGTTCGTTGAAAATAGGTAATTTTATTTGTACAACAGTGAGAGTAAAACAACATGAATCATCAAATTGCTGATTAGTTAACTAACTAACTAACTAACTAACTAACTGACTAACCAACTAACTAACTACTGTAACTAACTAACTAACTAACTGTCAACGTTTCACATCATGATAATATTAGTATACAGTCTCGGTAATAGTCATATGTTAAAGTGGGAGTGGAGGTTTGACCCTGTGTTCAGTATGCTAAAGGTTTATGTTAAAAATTGAAGCAACAATCCACAACAAACAAGTCACCAATCATCCCTACACTTTACACCATTAAACTGCACACTTTACACCACTCTGCAACTTACAAAACTCTACAACACTAAACTCTTCTATTTATGCCACTTTACACTTTACACAACTCTACACCACACTAAACTCTACACATTAATACTACTACTATTTAGTAAGTTTGTGTGGTCTGACGCTTTGTGGCTGAGCTGTTGTTGATCTTAGATGCTTCCATTTCACAGTAACAGCAACGTTTTAGCTGATCAGAACACAACTCAGAGTCCCGCTGTATTATCTACACACCAGGTGAGTTCTGAGATGTGTATGATATGACAATATAATATTAGTATTGTGGTAATGATGTCATAATACACTTTTCTGAAGTGTTGTGATATACTGTAAATAAATGTAATAATTACAAATGTCTTTTTCTTTTCATTTTTACTGAATATTTAAAATTTCTTCTTTTTTTTAAATTTTGACACTATTCCCTTTAATTCAGGGAATTTATTTGTATAGCACGTTTAACAGTGGATATTGTCGCAAAGCAGTTTTCATTTTCATCAACTCTGAGTTGATTCCATCAGTCAGGCACCAGCAGCAGCCATGAGAGCCCAGAGAATGCATGTGCTACATGTGAGACTGAGACTGACAGAGGTGAGGCTGAGCAGGAGGAAATGGGGCTCTTCATCCCTGAGCCCATGCTTTGCTGTGAAGCTGAGGAAGATAAGGTCCCTCACTCTCTAGAGACACTGTACGAGACTGCGCAGTGCAACAGCACCTTGGACTGCCTGCTGTTAGCAGCCCATGTGTTTCTGCTGGAGACCGGCTTCCTGCCACAGGTCAGAGATCAAACAATACAGAACCACCCCATTAATGCAATAGTCATATATAAAACTAATTCTAAGACAATATTTGTATTAAAAATGTTTGTGTCTTAGGCTTTTGCACAGTACTTACATTGGGTAGATTTATTGCATTTTTTTTGTCACTTTTACCCATTAAACAAAGATGGCTTGGTGATTGATGGGGTGTTTAAAACGTGTCATTTGATTTGATTATGTGATGAGTGCAGGGTTGTGATGTCAGAGCCGGAGAAATGCCCAGCACCTGGAATGCAACAGAGGGCCTCTGCAGGCTGTGGTACTTTCACCCGTTCTGTGAGAACAGCTCAGTTCAGATGGTTGGTGTGCTGATGGGCCAAAAACTTGTCATAAATGGTATGCATGTTGTTTATGTTACATAGATGTTGTTATTGCATGAATATTCATTTTAACTGCAGCTGAAGGTAAAGTCATTGTCTCCCACCTCACAGGCACTATGAAGACAAACAGTGCAGTAGAGATTTCACAGAAGCTGGTACTGAATCCTGATGATTACGTGACTAAGGAGTGGGCAGGTGTGGTATATGACACTATATCCATTAAATGAAATATCTGTCATTTTTCTTTATCTTCATGGACAGTAGGTCAGGGGTTCAGCCCCAGCCATTGTGCAATGTCCTTAACCCTCTCTGCTATCATGGCTGACCCTGTGCTGACCCCAACCTTAAATTTAAAGAAGTGTAACACCACTGTCTAGCTCTGTAAAGAATTTTGTATGACATTTCAGAACTGAACATTATAATTATGAGGAACATAAAATAACTTACATTCATATGCTAGAGTCCTGTATTACCTATCACTTAGGCTGTAGAATTTATATATTTATATCTATAATATATATAGAATTATATATTTATTGTCTGTTATGTACAGTTGTATGAAGATGTAAAGTGTGTTTGTTGTACATGGACCCTGGGGTTTCCATGGACCCTGCTTTTAATTATTTGTCTGGTGAATTAAAGAGGTTTTGTCTTTGTAGGTGGAAATGCTGGACTGGCCTACAGAGATATGCAGAAACTGTCTCGTGTTTTTAAGGACCATTTGGTTTACCCACTTATTGCAAAAGCTAGAGAAGGTATATCAATAAATCAGAGCGAGTACTGCCTTTACTGTTCTACCTCTTTGCACACTAGTTACAGTAGATATGTACCCACTTATACACAAAATGTCTGTGTTTTTGTTTCCTGCTCACTCTGCAGCACTGGGTCTGCCTGCACTGTTTGGTCTGACTCTGCTGCCCCCTGAGCTGCTTTTAAGGATAATGCAGCTACTGGATGTTCCCTCGATCCTAAATCTGTCTCAAGTATGCAGACACCTGCACTCTGTTTCTCAAGATGCCTCACTCTGGAAACATTTTGTGTACCGTGACTTCGGAGGTACCAGCACATCACACAGGCACTCTATAGAGTTAAACTTCAGATTGCCAATTTTTTTTAGAGTTTCTGCTGTTACCAAGCTAGGAATCTTTTACATTTGTGCAGTGAATTGATAGATCTAGATCACAACATTGGATCATCAACATTTTCACCACGTACGTTGTTCACAACTGTAGAAAGTAGAATTTGCCATTTTAGCCGACTTTGGAGCTCTATTTGTAGCTTACAGTATATGACACCTCATGCACTGTCCAAAGTCCAGACATCACAGACGTTGTTTATTTAATCCATCTTGCCCTCTCTCCTCCTATTGATTGTAAACAAATTTTTATGGAACAGTGCTCAGCTGTAGCTAAAACCATTAGTGCTAGATTAAAGTGCACATTGTCAAAAAATGTACACTGATCAGTTATAACATTAAAACCACCTACAGGTAAAGAGAACAACATTGATCATTTCATAACAATGGCATCTGTCCAGGAGTGCGATGTATTAGTCAATTCTCAATGTCGATCTAAGTGAGTTTGACAAGAACCGAATTGCGATGGCTAGACAACTGGGCTGAAACGACATCATCAAAAGCTCCTACTATGGCCCCGTGAGCTGATTGTGGCTGATCAGTGTGTTTGTAAATAAAAGTTTAAAGTTTTGCATATGTCGCCATGCAAATGTCTAAGCAAACTGGCATAGGTTATTGTTTTGCATTTCAGTACACCACAACAGCACAGACTGTATAACAGACAACTACTCTAGTGTACTCTCTCTATATTTTAACTCTGTGGACAGTTCAATGCTTTTACCTAACCTTTTTTTTCCACACATCTGCATTTTTGTGATTTCAAATGTCTTTAATATTTTTTGTGTGTACAATGAATTTTCAAGATGGCACTGAGCACAGAGACACAAACTGGAATGAGGTACAGAAATTGAAAATCCCCAAATTATAAAACAAAATTAAACTAAAACCCTATTTAGTGTGATCTTGCCTGATGCTTCTCTCTTAATTAAAATTCACAGCTTTACAAAAAGAAATATCAGCAAAAGAAGGCATGGCACATATTCAGATTGAAGTTTTACGCTTCCCGAGTTAGCCCTTTTACTTCTTACCCCCCAGTGCCTGTCCTTCCTCTACCAACTTATCATCCGCCTGGCTTTAGCAGAAGGCGGTCCAATCAGAGACCTGCTTTTTCGCAGGCCATCCAGCCACGCCCGCCCTATGCCCGGATTGGCCTGTTTCTAGGTTATGAACCGCCAACTGGACTGCCCCAGCAGAGGCCAGAGGGAAGCCGCGCATCAGACACCAGGAGAGGTTTCATCTGAAACCCACAGGACATAATAAACAAAACCAGAATAAACTAAATATATTACAGAATGATTTATTTATGTGGACTTTTTCATTAACCAGAAAGAAGATATGATTTTATAATAACAGGCTTGAAACTGAAAAATGTAATAAGGAGATAAATGATTTAGCTGTCAGATCCAATGTCTTTATTTTATTTGTGATTTTGGAAGCAAATTTTACATCACCCTAGGAATCTAACCTAAATAACTTATATACACCTCCCACAAAATCATACAAGAGTTTGAATCATCAATAAGAGTCGAACGTGGGCCACCATGCAAAAATAAGATACGTGGGCCACCATGCAAAAATAAGATACTTTATTGACAATTTTCTTATAAAAACAATATCAAAATTTTAAACATTTGCTATTTGTCCATCAGACAAAGGCAGCAAACTGGAGCCTACAAACAGAGTTTGAGAGTCAGGCTAAACCACCCATGAGCATACCTTCCACTCTGCAAGTGCACACACTCAAACTCAAGGAGGTGAAGAGCACAAAAGAAAGGACTAGTTCTCCCTCCCATGTCCAATCCCTGCGGGGACAAAGAAATTTTCTAATTTGCTAATCAGAAAATGGTACAATTAAGTAACATTTGGGCAGGGGTCATCAGGCTCAGTTAGCCAAAGATGTTAAATAAAGCAGAAAAAAAAATAAACACACAATGATAATCCAAATAATCAAGTACTGCAAACCACAATACCAACAAAATCAAAATAATAATAAAAAAAGTCAAGGAAAAACAAAAAAAATTAATGAAGCCCAAATTTGGAAACAGCTTTGCTGTCTACAGCAAACAAGAAGCATCCCTATTTAGAGTGAAGTCACATGCCTTCACAATGAAGAACTTCCTACAGCCCGAGTATTTCACATATATTCGTATGAGAAAAACTGTATGCAGTATGTTTGGAACCTTTGTTAGACATGACATATATACATATGAAAAGGTATGCATGTATATATTACAGTGTGTATGTACAAATGGATATACAGTAAAATATGGGAGATTTATTGTTTGGTGCCAAACATTAAAATTTAAATGCAAACCCCAATTTGACTTTTCTTTACTTATGTGTCTCCCACTTGTTGCTATCCACCTGCTTATGCTATTAAGTCCATCCCAATCTGTCTACTACACATATTTAGAAGGACGCATGTGTGACATTTATATCTAAGGACATTTATATCTAACTGCAAAATAGGAAAAGTTTTGAATTTGGTATAGCAACAGATGATTATAACAAGTTTATGAGACTTGGAAGCAAACAGAAAGCTCCAGCCTCGCAGGTATTACTGTGTAAAATATTGACTAGCTTTTGATCTCATCACTAAAAATGACGGAAAAGCAGTGAAAGTGGTTCATTGAGGCCCACGACATATAAGGAGATTCACTTTATCACAAAACTTTTAGACTTAAAGAGAGCTTTGGAATTTTACTCTAAACCATATTGTTCACTTTCATTTTGGTCCTTTATTTTGTTTTAATTGTCAATATATAAATGTATTTTCAACATCTTGTGTTCTTAATGTATACAACAGAAAGTCATCCAGTGTGCCTACTACACAAAGTGTATACGTTCAAAAATCTACCCTAACATTGATGATGTGTGTGATTGATGTAAAGGCAACTAAGCAGACTTTCTTATTACTGTAGGTGAGTGACTATCAGACATTTATATTTAAAACACTAAATGAGGTCCTTAACTCAGATATAAAACCCAATGTCGAAGTTGCTGTTTTTGGATCACCAGAACACAGAATATCACTGAAAATCAGGTAAAAAAAAAAAAAGATTGCTTTTGCCTCCTTAGCAAGAAGAAATATATTTTCTGAGTGGAAAAAAACAAAAAGTTTCAAAGTGGATGTGTGACCTGGTATTATAGTTAAAACTGGAAAAAAGTATTTAAAGGATCTGTCTAAAGCGTTTATAAGATGTGACAACCCATGATCACATATTTTTAAGAGATAAAGGCTCTTCATCTAATTGATCATTATAACTAATTTTGTGGAAACTAAATGGTTTAAATATGACCACCAGCACTGTTTGGTTTTATGTAAGTTCACACCATGAATATGTCAGAGTATCAAATTGTTATTACTTATACGTTTTTATTTAACTATAATTTTTTCCCCTACAATTATGATTGTAAAATTTATTTACCATTGTATTTTTTTATGTATTTATTACTATTGTTAATAGTATTATTGTTGTTGTAATAGTCTTTTGTATCTTGTATTATTTCTGCAGAAAGAGTTATTTTGGGAGAAAGATTTACAGTATGACTTAAATTGTATGAAACTTTTTTTAATGCATTGAAGAAGTTTATAAATAAATATTTAAAAAGAGGTTAATTGTATATTTAATATATTTTCTGATTATTAAATGTCATTAATTGAAATCATGTCTGTTGTTCAATTATTCAAAAATATGAGAATTTATATAAATAAATTATAATAAACAGCAAAAAAAAAAACTTTAATAGCATCAGTCTTTAATATCATCAGTTCATTCAACTTTCAAATGTACTTATTTATTAAATTGCCAACCCTATGAGGACTTTGAAAAGAACAATCTCTTAAACAATACACAAAATAATATTCTACATAATTGATCTCCATCATTGAGTATTTGAAAGCTTCAGCATGGAGTTGGTGTTGAATCTTTAATGAACTCAGGTGATGAGTTACTCTCCAGTGTTTATAATAATTTATATTCACACTCTCTGGTGTCACCCAAATAAAGGTGGGTACTCCAAGGTTTCTTCCTTATAACATCTCATGACAGTTTTTCAGATGTTAGAGATATATAGTAACTTAATTTAATTTTATTTTAATTTTTTGTTTAATTTTTTTAAATTATTAAATTTACATAAACATGTTATGTTTTGTAAAACTGCCTTGAGCATTATTAAAAACGCTATACAAGTTAAAATAAATTGACTTGAATGATTTCGAGTGAATGTAAAAAGTCTGTGAAACTATTAAAATAAAATTATGAGTCAATTCATTTCAGTTTCATGAAGCTTGTAACCCGTTTGGTGCCGTTTGCGTGTGACGTCATAAGAACAATAGAAGTAGAACAGATCTAACAGTAAATAGTGAAAAAGAACGCGGAACTTTCAGAAAAGCGTCGAACTTTGTGTTTATTGAAGTTACTTTGATTACGAGAGATAAAGTTTATGAGTGCAGTTTGGGCGGCTGTAAAGAGTCTTTCTTGGGGACCCCTACTGGTGGCGATCGTAGCTGCAACCGCGGCATTAATTATTTATTATTATGTTAATCGGGACGATGAGGAGGAAATGACAGAGACCACAGAGGACACCACCGGCCGCGTAGTGTTCGCTGAAAACAGGTAATTTTATTTGTACAACAGTGAGAGTAAAACAACATGAATCATCAAATTCTTTATTAGTGAAGTAACTAACTAACTAACTAACTAACTGTCAGCTGTTCACATCATGATAATATTAGTATACAGTCTCGGTAATAGTCATATGTTAAAGTGGGAGTGGAGGTTTGACCCAGTGTTCAGTATGCTAAAGGTTTATGTTAAAAGTTGTAGCAACAATCCACAACAAACACGTCACATATAGAAGTGTGTCTGTTCTCCTGGACTGAGGTGTGATAACTGTTTCCCCCTGTGCAGTAACATGAAGTTAAGAGTAAGAGTAATCAAGCAGAAGAGCCGAGTGGAGCTTGAGGGACCAGAACCGACCCTGACCCAACTCAGCACCCAGGTCAAAGAGGTCGTGCTGCCTTCAGCTGGACTCAAGTAAGTTCTCATATAAATCTAGTGGTGTGTTTACATCTGACCATCACACAGCTGGTAAAACACCCACATTCAGGATTTAGTTCCCCTTTCTGTTATGATACCACTTTACACCACTAAACTCAACACTTTACACCACCCTACATTTTACACCACTCTACACTTTACTGTACATCACTCTACAAGTTAAGCCATGCTACACTTTACATCACTCTTCACTATTTCATGAGCACACAGTTTAGTAAGTTTGTGTGGTCTGACGCTTTGTGGCTGAGCTGTTTTTGATCTGAGATGCTTCCATTTCACAGTAACAGCAACGTTTTAGCTGATCAGAACACACCTCAGAGTCCCGCTGGATTATCTACACACCGGGTGAGTGCTGAGATCTGTGTGATATAAATTGAGGGAATTTATTTGTATAATTTCAGAATGTATGGAATTTCAGAATTCAGGTTTAAAATGTAAAAATTATATTTTACTTGTAATAATAAATAAGCAAATACATTTATTACATTTTAATAAAACCTCTGATTGTATTCCTTTAGTCAGGCACCAGCAGCAGCCATGAGATTCCAGACAGTACATGTGCTACATGTGAGACTGAGGAGACTGATATGGACAGAGGTGAGGCTGAACAGGAGACAATGGGGCTCTTCATCCCTGGGCCCATGCTGTGCTGTGAAGCTGAGAAAGATAAGGTTCCTCCCTCTCTAGAGACACTGTACCAGACTGTGCAGTGCAACAGCACCTCGGACTGCCTGCTGTTAGCAGCCCACGTGTTACTGCTGGAGACCGGCTTCTTGCCACAGGTCAGAGGTCACACAATACAGAACGGCCCCATTAATGGATAATTCAAATATAAAACTAATTCTAAAACAATATTAGTATTAAAAATGTAGTCTTTTGCAAAGTACTTACATTGTGTCGTTTTGTTACATTTTTTGTTGTCACTTTTACCAATCAAACAAAGAAGGCTTGGTGATTGTTTGGGTTTTAAAACGTGTCATTTGGTTTGATTATGTGATGAGTGCAGGGTTGTGATGTCAGAGCCAAAGAAATGCCCAGCGGTTGGAAGGCAACAGAGGGCCTCTGCAGGCTGCAGTACTTTTACCCGTTCTGTGAGAACAGCCCAGTTCAGATGGTTGGTGTGCTGATGGGCCAAACACTTGTCATAAAGAGTATGCATGTTACATAGGTGTTACATAGTTTCTGTTACATAGGTGTTGTTATTGCATGACTAATCATTGTAACTGCAGCTGATGGTGTTTTTCATTTTGTCACCTCTCACAGTCACTATACAGACAACCGGTGCAGTAGAGTTTTCACAGAAGCTGGCACTGAATCCTAAAGATTACATAAATAAGGAGTGGGCAGGTGTGGTATATGACACTATGTACATTATATGAAATATCTTAACTTAATTAGTTTTTTATCTTTATGGGTGGTAGATCAGGGGTTCAGCCCCAGCACTTGAGCATTGAGCTTGACCCTCTCTGATATTATCATGGGAGAGCTGTTACTTTTAAACACGTGTAACACCGCTGTCTAGCTCTGTAAAGAATTTTGTATGACATTTCAGAACTTAAGATTATAATAATGAGGAACATAAAATAATTTACAGTCATATGCTAAAATCCTCTGTTACCTATCACTTAGGCTTATAGAAGACATTGGAACTACTTTTTTGTACTTATTGTCTTTATGTACAGTTGTATGAAGATGTAAAGTGTTTGTTGTACACGTTTACATTGACCCTGCTTTTAATTGTTTGCTGAATTAAAGAGTTTTTGTCTTTGTAGGAAACACTGGACTGGTCTACAGAAATATGCAGAAACTGTCTCGTGTTTTTAAGGACCTGTTGGTTTACCCACTCATTGCAAAAGCTAGAGAAGGTATATCAATAAATCAGAGCCAGCTCTCCATTTAATGTTCTACCTCTTTGCACACTAATTACAATAGATATGTACCCACTTATACACAAAATGTATGTGTGTTTGCTCCCTGCTCACTCTGCAGCACTGGGTCTGCCTGCACTGTTTGGTTTAACTGTGCTGCCCCCTGAGCTGCTTTTAAGGATAATGCAGCTGCTGGATGTTCCCTCGATCCTAAGGCTGTCTGAAGTATGCAGACACCTGCACTATTTTACTCACGATGCCTCACTTTGGAAACATTTTGTGTACCGTGATTTCGGAGGTACCAGCACATCACACAGGCAGAGTTAAACTGCAGATAGAGCTTAGAGTTTGTGCTGTTGCAAGCTATGAATCTTCTACATTTGTGAAGTGACCTGATAGATCTAGATCACAACATTGGATCATTAGCATTATCACCACATTGTAACTGTTAAGAAGAATTTGCAATTTTAGCCAACTTTGGAGCTCTATTTGTAGCTTATTTGACACGTTGTTTATTCAGTCCATCTTGCCCTCTCCTCCTATTCATTTTAAGCTAATTATTATAGTACTCAGCTGTAGCTAACACTACTAGTGCTAGATTGAAGTGTATATTGTTAAAATATGTACACCGATCAGCTATAACATTAAAAGCACCTACAGGTGAAGTGAAGAACATTGATTATTTCTATAACTTATTATTTATATAACAATGCCATCTGTCCAGGAGTGTGATGTATTAGTCAATTCTCAACGTCGATCTAAGTGAGTTTTACAAGAACCGAATTGTGATGGCTAGACAACTGGGCTGAAATGACATCGTCAAAAGCTCCTACAATGGCCCCGTGAGCTGATTGTGGCTGATTGTGGCTGATCAGTTTAAGTTTTGAATATGTTGCCATGCAAATGTCTAAGTAAACTGGCATAGGTTATTGTTTTGCATTTCAGTACACCACAACAGCACAGACTGTATAACAGACAACCGCTATAGTGCACTCTCTCTATATTTTAACTCTGTACACAGTTCAATGCTTTCTGACCTTTTGCATTTGACCTCTCTGCATTTTTGTGATTTCATAAATGCCTAATGTCTTTAATGTTTTTTTGTGTATGCAATGAATTATCAAGCTGACACTGAGCACAGAGACACAGATTGGAATGAGGTACAGAAATTGAAAATGCTAAATTAGAAATTTTTTTAAACTCAAACATCATTTAGTGTGAACTTCACTGATGCTTCTCTCTTACTTAAAATTCACAGCTTTACAAAAAGAAATATCAGCAAAAGAAGGCATGGTACAAATACAGATCGAGGTTTTACTCTCCCCATGTTACCCCAGTTACTCCTTATCTCCGAGTGCCGGTCCGTCCTCTACCACCCATTCTTCCTCAAAGCATCGTCAGACAGGGGTTCAATCGGAGACCTGCTATTCTGCGGGCCATTCTGCTACGCCCAAGCTATGATCCTATTGGCCCATTTCTAGGTTACGAACTGTCAATGGGACCTTCCTTTGGACGGCAGCTACTGCGACCTACTATTCTGCGGACCATCCTGCCATGCCCACCCGATGCCCTTATTGGCCCGTTTGTAGTTTATGAACCGCCAACAAGACCTCTCTTTGGACGCCAGCTGAGGCCAAGCAGGAGCCGAGTACCACACACCAGGAGAAGCTTCATCTGAAACCAACAGGACATTTCAGAATCATATTACAAAAAATATTTATGTGGACTGTTTTAATAAAGCAATAAAGCACATTTTACAAGATTTTTATAAAATAATACTAGAAAAAAAATAAATAAAATAAAACTGTCAAAGCACAGTGAAGAAATGGAAACCCCAATAACAGATGGGAGAGAATGTAAATGATAGTGAATAGAATTACTCCTTGGCCTGTTTGTGTACGTTTTAGAGGTCTTGTCTCTCCTAACCCTGTAACGCCAAATGTATTATATTTGATAACTGAGATTCTGAGACCCCTGTAACACCCGCAGTATAAAATACTTTCCTCAAAAACCTGTTGTATACTATCTGAGACGTGTCTCCTCCCCCCTAGTGGTTTTACTCATGCTCTGCAGTCAATGGCAGGCTTAAGGCTGTGATTTCCAGTATGGCTGCCTTCATGGACTGACTTGAGTGTTTTTTGCATGGATATCTTTGCTCATTTTGAAAATGTTATGGTACAAATAGCATATATGCTGGTACTGATTTTTTAATACGAATATATACTTTATTTGAGCAACTAATAATAAATGTATATTTTATACAGAATTTTATAGTACAATGGTGTTGAATATGTGTATCAAATACTTAATCCTTAGTCAGCACTGTATTGCAATTCATAATGCAATCTGCATTACTCATGCAACAGTGCCAAGTTCAAGTTTTTATGTTTTATTACTGATTAAACTAATTAAAAATTAAAATGTCATCTTAATATAATGGAACTGAAACATTTACAGTGTTGCTTGAAAGTTTCTGAAACCTTTAGTAATTTTTATATTTCTGCATAAATATGACAAAAAACATCAGATTTTGTAGATGTCCTAAAAATAAACAAAGTGAATGCAATCAATGAAATGAGCCAAAAATATTATTCTTCATTTAATTATTGAAAAAAATGATCCAGCATTACAGATATGTGACTTGCAAAGTATGTGAACCTTTGCTTTCAGTATCTGTTGTGAGCCCTTGTGCAGCAATAATTAAATAAAGTTTCCAGTAACTTTTGATCAGTCCTGCACAACAGCTTAGAAGAATGCTGGGAATTTGAGAGGTTCATTTATCACAGGTATATAATATTACATATACATATAACATTATCCTGAATAAAAAATGCTAAGTATAATACATTTGTCTGATCTGTTTGATGGGTTCACTTTGTCTGCTTTTGGAAAAGTTGAAGATGTTTTAGGTCATGTTTATGCAGAAATATAGGAATTTCTAAAGGGTTCATAAACTTTCAAGTGACATTGTATATGAGGTTTTTGATGTAACCTAATGTATCTTGCTAATAATTGTCTTTTGTCAGTATCAAATTTCAGTAACACAATTAAATGATTACAATAATCTATATGTTATATTTACCAATTCAGAGAAAAAAATTCAAAATACATAAACATTAGTGTTTGGTATGGATTTTCAGATGTCACAAAAGTACAGTGTTATGAAATGTAAAGGTTATGAAATGAGAAAGCCATAAAAAGGTTCCTGTTTGGAAAAGGACAAAAAAAAAAAAAAAAAGAAATGTTTGAAACATTCCAAATGCAATAATCAGTCTTTGTTTTTGTTAGGAAATAAACATTGTTCTGGTCAGTATATTGCCATAAATGCCTGATTTATCAAATATGATACAAAAAAAATCACATTTGTAAATGGTAATCAAAAAATGTTTCTTTGGATTTTGTTTAAAGACCCAGTAAACAAAAAAATAGAATTTTCTGTCAGTTATTTCATATGTCATGCTTTACAGGGTTAATATCAGCATCTGCAGAAATCTCATGGCCTTCAAGACCTTGTCAGTGCATGTCTTTATATTGCATCACTTAATTAATTTCAGTTCAATGTTACTTTGCACTTTGGATGACACTGATCTGCGTTTTGATTTAAGCCAACTTTGCTAATTTTCCTTGCTTCCCAGAATGCAGTAGAATGCTAAGTGACAGTCTGATTCTTTTCCTGCTGTAAAGATACTGTTGATCAGACATACGCTTGATATCATTTGTATTGAATGTAATACCTTGAAACGAATGTAATACCTGGTCTGGTCTAAATGTTCTGGTCTAGAACTATGAAACACAACTTTCCTGTTTCAGGTAAGTTGTGTTTCATAGTTCTAGACCAGAACATTTATATTGGTTTATATAATAATACATTATATTATTATAATATAAAACCATTATATAAAAACATTTATATAATAATATTGGTGCAACCAATATTATTACTCAGTATTGCACGTATATTCGTGTAATGAAAACTGTTCACATTATATTTGAAATTTTAACACTTTGTCTCCAGTCACTTGTGTGGTTTGTTGGTCGAGTTAGTCATGTGCTTTCTCAGTGCAGTTGGTCCACAGAGGTTGATGTTTATTTAGAAAAGCCCGAATTCCCGCCATGATGCAGGGCCAGATTATCCACCATGACATCTGTGGCAGTGGGGAGACATCTGTGGCAAAGGGAGCATCTCGATGTTGCATTATCTGCCTCTGAATGGCTGCTTTTTATAGAACCACACGCCTCACGTACCATCTTGCTGACTAGTGCATGTATCAAAGCCTCCTGCGCCATAATGGGCCAGTCTGTAAACAGCATCTCCATTGCAAACTGGGTAAAACACAACATGGTTTAGAATGCTTGATGGAAAAAAAATTAAAATGATTCAAGTTTCCAGTTACCTTTCTAGGAACAGCTTTTCCAATAGCCACTGCTGTAGTAGAGCAGAACAGACCAACATTCACACCGGGAGTTAAAAAGCCTGATTTTTCTGTAGGTGATATCACAACTGGCAACTAGCTGGCATCCTGCTACTGTGCCATGCCATTAACCATTGTGATCACAGGAACTGGAAGGTCATGAATGCAGGTCAAATGTACTGGAATGAACATCTCCTCTTGTATCATACTATGTATGCTTTCTTTTCATGTGACATCACAAAAATGTGTATTCTGCCATTTTAATTCCTAACATGAACATTTGTTTGCAAAAATCATCACATTGTATAGGAAATATGACAACCATGTTGTGTTTTAAAAATTTGAATTAGATTTTTAAAAGAGAAATTATATGTAGAAAGCCTATTTGGCATTACAGGTCCAATTCTTAGCTTGGGAATCAAAATGGACTAATATTGTATTGTGTGTAATTGTTTAGATCGCAGAAACTTAATTGAAAACAAAATATAACAAAAGATGGTGTAGATTTTAGGAAACATTTAGTATTTATGGCCTGACCTCTGAGCAAACCATAAACACCCTTATCTCTGCCCTGTTCTGAGGTGAGATCATTCAGATTATGTCCAGACAAGAACACCAGTTCAGTTCAGATTCAGTAAAAGAAGATTATTAAAATTATTTTATAATAATATATATGTTTTTTATTTTTTTACCCCCAAATTTTATTAAACAGAAATGCTATGTGACAGTCCGACAGTCCGGTGACAGTTAGTGACCAACCCCAAGACAGGACTAGTCCTGTAGCTTCAATTTCCAGGTCCTGCCGAGACAAAGAATATATGCATCAGAAAATAGAATAATGGAGTCATTCTTTGGCTGGGTTCATCAGGCTCAGTTAAACAAAGACAACAAATAAAGCATAAACAAAAATTAGCACAATAATATAATCTGAAAAATATATAATATTTATATAAAATTAAGTAATGAATCAACCAGGATGTGATGCTTCAGTGGTCGGGGTTTCGAGCCCACAAGCTGTTGAGACATCAACGTTGGGTCCTTGAGCAAGGCACTTAACCTCACCTGCTTCAGGGGTGCCATACTATGGCTGACCCTGCGCTCTGACCCCAGGGCTCATAATAACCTGGAATATGCGAAAACTTAAAGCATTTCACTGCATGTTGTACTCTGTATATGTATGTGACAAATAAAATTTGAGTTTGAACCAATGGACCAATACTTGATATAAAACCACGATACCAACAAAATAAAAAATTAAAAAATTTGGAAACAGAACAGCACTGCACCCCAAACTAGAGTGCAGTTACATGCCTTTGCAATAAAGAAATGGCCAAAGCAAGGGTGGAATGGCACTTCAGAGACACTGGAACCAGGCAAACTATCGAGCAGTAAGCATCAGAAATGGTGTACACTTCAATAAGGGGGCTAGGGAATTCCTCATCTGATTCAACCCTGAAATTTCTTATAATCCCTGACCAATAGTTCATAAATATGTCTGCATTTCTGGTTTGGGCTCATCGTTGATTCTGTTTTAGGGCCCCATCAGGGGACACTGCAAAGAATGATTTGTGGATGATGATATGATACTGGAGAAATGTTACCCACACATTGCATGTCAGCTATCGCCACCAGTGAACGTGCCACCCGGTCTAATCTAGATGTCTAGAGCTGAACAAAAGGCAGAAGCAACTATGTCCACAAAGTCAGGGCAAACCAGCAACACGAATGTGTAAATATAACATAGCTAACTGGGTGTAAGGAGGCAACATTCAGAATACAGAATCTCTCTAATGTGGAAGGTGATACCCATGTGGCTGCTGCACATATGTCCGAAAAGGAAACGAAATGCCTACGAAGTGGCCATAGTGCTAGGTTAGGGACTTCATGGGTAGGGCAAAATGCTGCAAGCTCGATAGGATTGTTAGTGATGTGTATTGATAATACCTTGAGCTGAAACGCAGGGTTTGGCCAGAATGTAAAATGCCTATCCTCAGGTCCCCATCTAAGGACTCACCGAAAGGGTTTGCAACTCACTGACCCTCTTGGCTGATGTGACTTTATAGAAATATTCTTAATATGAGCTTGTTCTAGGGGCTCTATAAGGTTCCAGACAAAAGCTAGGGGCTCTATAAGGTGCCAGACAAAAGCTATAACACACGAACTGCATTTCCCACTGAGTCTGTGTTCCCAGTACTGACAGGTTAAGAAACAGCACTATAAGCCTATCTGCACTGATTGACATCCCCTACGGGATCCCTGTGGGCTGCTAGACCACTGGTTTGTTATAGCCCCCACTGCTGTAAAGGAGGGCCTCAAAATATCCAATCACACCCTGGGCCATTAGCGGCAGTGAGGGACAGATCCCTTATCCTTGCAGGGGCAATGATATGTACTAGAAGGACATGCATATGGCTAGAGGCAAGAACATGACCCTCCACCTCTTCACAGGGAGTCAATAGAACAGCTGACTGGATGGTCTGTAAAACCATCCCTGCATGAGCTGCCAAGAGGCTGTCTGATACTGTAGCTAGCTGAGCGGTGTGATACATGATCAGAATCAAGCTGCTGAGAGCAAGATACGGCTGCCTTAAAAACCTGTCCAGGCACTAGTGGCAATTAACAAAGGCTGTTGTGGCATGTGATAATATAGATAGAGCTAGTCCTACCTGACATCTGGCCTGTGTCAGTAGCCCAATGGCTTTTCCACTAGAAAAGGCGATTGATCCTAAAGCCCGCAGGGTCATCCAAAGGGCCCTTAACCATAAAAGCATGAAGTGCCAGCACCAAATGGACTAAGGAATTCACCAATCCAGCTCAACCCTAAAAACTGTATTAAAAACCCTGACCATTCTGGATTGGCGCATAAGAGATACTGATTTAGGGCCTAATCAGAGGCCAGTACAAATGATGATATGCATGTCTATACTTGAGGCATGTTACCCAGACCCTGGTCACTGATGCTGTGTGCTCCTCCAAGTTGATGGAGTTGCTGTTGGTTGCAGCCTTCACGAAGATTTTCCAGTCAGTGCACTTAAAGCAGTCCTGAAGAGCAGAGGTGGCTCTTCCTTCTGTCAGGGACATTTATACCACACGCGCTGTGTTACACTCCACAAACCCCTCACTCAAACCTTTCTCTCTCCTGCCGTCTGGAAAAAGGTACGGAAGCATTCGGGCCCTCACGACCAGACTGTGTAACAGTTTCTTTCCACAAGCCATCAGACTCCTCAACAACTGAACTGTACAGAGCACAAAACACAGCATCACCCATATCAAACTGTTTACATGCTGTTTTGCACACTGTTTTTAACTAACTTTGTTTTTGCACTTTATGTTGCTAGGACTAACTTAAGTCCTTAGCTCTGTGTTTTCTATGTAGTTTTGTCTTTGTTCTATATAGCACCATAGTCCTGAAGAAATGTTGTCTCATTTAACTATGTACTGTGTGAGCCATATATGGTTGAAATGACAACAAAAGCTTCTTGACTTGACTGCTGAGCAGCTAGTCCAAAAACCTGAGGAGGCACTACTGGCAACTGACAAAGGATATTGTGGCATGCCTTCAGTAATCTAGACTGTTCTAGCCATATTTGATGTCTGGCCTGTGTCAGTAGCCCAACCGCTTTCCCTGTAGAATAGGTTAACAAGATGGCGCATGCTCTGCTGCGACAGCACGACCTGTACTTTGTTTGATCCAGTTTTGTCATGTTCAACCCGTTTATGAGTGTTAAGTGCACGTCTTTTGTGTTTTTGGTTCTATGTTAAGTTATACTTAGCTGGATAAACAATGATTCATCACTACAAGGTGATTACTATCACAATAATCCTGACGGCATGGCTGATCGGCAGGAACCACGCACACCCGACAGACACCGACAACAGGTTACTCACTTATAGCCGTGATGCGCTTTTACTACACCGGTCCTCGCTGCTGTGTAACATCAAGCCTGATGTGCTTCTACCACAGGAGCTTCGGCCGAGGAAAAGAGGAAGATGCGGGGGTATTCGCAGTAGAATTAGAAGACGACCATTCAAACCTCCTCTTCCCTCCATCATTCTGTCAAATGTTTTTTTCTTTAGAGGTCCCTTCCTTCTGATTGCTTGTTATCGCATGGTCAAGCTGGGAGGGCAGTCTGTGAGAAAGTGCCTCAAAACTCAGGTTAGAATCTTGAAAGCTGTTGTTGTCTCACTTCAATTGCCATACAGTTACACATTAGGAGAGCCTCCCTGAGGTGTTCAATGCCCAAACATGTAGGACACTGGATGTGAGTTTCCATCAAATCCATAGGATCAGAGACAGCAAAGCACACAGCCATAGTCATAATAATAATCAACTGAGATCCCCTGCTTACTCCCTGGCCAGCCAATTCGGTAGAATGTGTTGTGCACAAATGTGTTGTGTTGTTCCTGAAAACTGGGTTTAAGTCGCTGGTTACAATAACAATCACAGGAATTTCATATTTAAAAAAATGGCAGTTGGGGTTTGCAGCACAATCAACTATGCATGTTTAGGCATGCTTGGTTAGCCATGTGCATTTGGGTTTAATTTAATCTCACTTTATCGCAAAACTTCCAGAGTTAGAGACAGCTTTGGATTTTGACTCCAAACCATATTGTTCACTATCCTTTGGGTCCTTTGTTCTGTTTTACTTGTTCAAAGAGCAAATCAAAAGATAAATTATGTATTTTCGAGCTGTGCACAAGAGGTGGAAAATACATAATTTATCTCCTCATTAGGGATCAATGCATATACATTTATTTAAAAGCGCTATACAAATAAAATTGAATTATTTTTATGTGAGTGTAAAAAATTCCATGGAATAATTAAGGTGAAATTATGAGTCAAATAATGTTAGCTTCATGCATCTTGTAATCACTTCGGTGCCCATGATATGAATTATTTATGTGTTTTGCTTTTAAACTTGAACATGTTTTTTTTTCCAGTCACCAATCGATGTCCGTGACGTCATAGAGAATAGAAGCAGAACAGATGTAAAAGTAAATATTGAAAAAGAACGTTTTCAGAAAAACATCGAACTTTGTGCGATTACGAGAGATAATAATGAAGAAGTTAACTGTACTTACGACAAGTTAATAATGAAGAGGATTATGAGTGCAGTTAGGGCGGCTGTAGAGAATCTTCCTTGGCGCTCCCTGCTGGTGGCGATAGGAACTGCAACCCCTGTAGTCATTGTTTATTATTATGTTAATTGGGACAATGAGGAGGAAACGACAGAGAACACAGTGGACACCACCGGCCCCGTAGTGTTCGCTGAAAACAGGCAATTTTATTTGTATAACAATGAGAATAAAACAGAAAACAGTAGACTTTGGGAAGCTAGTGCCGCTTAATAACATAAGTAATTAAACCATGAAGCTAATGCGAGCTAGCTAGCAGCATGAATCATCAGCTCGGTTATTAGTTAACTAACTAACTAACTGTCAGCGGTTCACAACATGATAATATTAGTATACAGTCTCGGTAATAGTCATATGTTAAAGTGGGAGTGGAGGTTTGACCCAGTGTTCAGTATGCTAAAGGTTTATGTTAAAAGTTGTAGCAACAATCCACAACAAACACGTCACATATAGAAGTGTGTCTGTTCTCCTGGACTGAGGTGTGATAACTGTTTCCCCCTGTGCAGTAACTTACAGTTAAGAGTGAGAGTAATCGAGCAGACGAGCCGAGTGGAGCTTGAGGGACCAGAACCGACCCTGACCCAACTCAGCACCCAGGTCAAAGAGGTCGTGCTGCCTTCAGCTGGACTCAGGTAAGTTCTCTCTTATATAAAGCTAAAGGTGTGTTTACACATGACCATCACACAGCTGGTAAAACACCCTCATTCAGGATTTAGTTACCCTTTCTGTTATGATACCACTTTACACCACTATAAACTCTACACTTTTACCGCAGTTGACACTTTACACTACTCTACACTTTATACCACTCTACACTTCTACAATTAACAAATTAGACTCTACATTTTACACTGATCTACATTTTACACCACTAAACTCTACACTTTACATTATTCTACACTCTACACCAATTTAAACTCTACAATTTACATCACTCTAAACTCCACAGCACTAAACTCTATGCTTTACACCACTCTAAATAAAAAAAATTATGCCACATTACACTTTACACAACTCTACACTTTACACAACATTACACTTTACCCCACTCTAAACTCTACAACTATGTTACACTTTACACCACTATTTCATGAGCACACAGTTTAGTAAGTTTGTGTGGTCTGATGCTTTGTGGCTGAGCTGTTGTTGACCTTAGATGCTTCCATTTCACAGTAACAGCAACGTTTCAGCTGATCACAACACAACTCAGACACAACACAACTCACAACTCCAGAGTCCCGCTGGATTATCTACACACCAGGTGAGTGCTGAGATGTGTGTGATATGACAATATAATATTAATATTGTGTTAATGATGTCATAATACACTTTTCTGAAGTGTCGTGATGTCACATTTTCAGATTTTTTTTATACACTATTCTATGCAGGGTTAATTGTATAGCGCTTTTTAAATTCAAAAATTCAGATTAAAAATGATAAACAATTATTATGTATTCCTACTACTAATAACTACTGTTGCATTACATATTTAAGACAACAGAGTTGATGTGGAAGTTTCTACAATAGTTTCTCTCAACTATTGTAATATTCTTTTTGGCATATTTCTCGTCTCAGCTTATAAGATGGTAGAGTGAGTATATATATATATATATATCTATATATATATATATATATATATAGATATATATATATATATCAGCTTTTAATGAATGTCAGAAATCTGTTTTTTGTTTTCTGAGAAGCCATTTTTATTATTATTAGCCAACGTTTCAGACTGTGACTTGTTCCTTATAATAATTAATAAGAAAATATATGTATAACATTTTCATCAACTCTGAGTTCATTCATTCAGTCAGACACCAGCAGCAGCCATGAGAGCCCAGACAGTACTTGTGCTACATGTGAGACTGAGGAGACTGATATGGACAGAGGTGAGGCTGAACAGGAGGCAATGGGGCTCTTCATCCCTGGGCCCATGCTGTGCTGTGAAGCTGAGGAAGATAAGGTTCCTCCCTCTCTAGAGACACTGTACCAGACTGTGCAGTGCAACAGCACCTCGGACTGCCTGCTGTTAGCAGCCCACGTGTTACTGCTAGAGACCGGCTTCTTGCCACAGGTCAGAGATTACACAATACACAACCGACCAGTTAATGCATAAGTCATATATAAGTCATACATAAGTTGTTTGGGTGTTTAAAATGTGTCATTTGGTTTGATTATGTGATGAGTGCAGGGTTGTGACGTCAGAGCCGGAGAAATGCCCAATGACTGGCATGCAATAGATTGTCTCTGCAGGCTGCAGTACTTTCACCCGTTCTGTGAGAACAGCCCAGTTCAGATGGTTGGTGTGCTGAAGGGCCAAACACTTATTATAAAGAGTATGCATGTTGTTTCCATTACATAGGTGTTCTTATTGCATGAATATGTATTCTTAGCTGCAGCTGATGGTGTTTTCATTGTGTCCCCTCTCACAGCCATCATGAAGACAAATGGTGCAGAGGAGTTTTCACAGAAGCTGGCACTGAATCCTGATGATTATGTGACTAAGGAGTGGGCAGGTGTGGTATATGTCACTATGTACATTAAATGAAAATATCTTCATGTCATTAGTCTTTATCTTCATGGGCAGTAGGTCAGGGGTTCTGCCCCAGCCCTTGAGCAATGTCCTTAACCCTCTCTGATATCATGGCTGACCCTGTGCTGACCCCAACCTCCTAACAACCTCAGTTATACAAAGTAAAATATTTCACTGTGCTGTAATGTATTTGTGACAAATAAAGGTTGCTTTTCTTATATGTAACTGCAGTACATCATAAAAGAGCTTTTATATTTAAACAAGTATATCACCACTGTCTAGCTCTGAAAGAATTTTGTATGATATTTCACAACTGAACATTATAATTACGAGGAACATAAAAGAACTTGTTATATTCATATGCTATATTGCATATATCAGTTGTATAAAAAAAGATGTATTGTAAGTTGCGCCTTCCAAATGCTGTAAATGTACTTAGGCTTATAGAAGACTTTGTAACTTTTTTTTTGTATTTATTATCTGTTATGTACAGTTGTATGAAGATGTGAAGTGTGTTTGTTGTACACGTTTCCATGGACACTGCTGTCTGGTGAATTTGTTTGGTGAATTAAAGAGGTTTTGTCCTCGTAGGTGGAAATGCTGGACTGGTCTACAGAGATATACAGAAACTGTCTCATGTTTTTAAGGACCAGTTGGTTTACCCACTCATTGCAAGAGCTAGAGAAGGTACAGTATGTCCTTAAATCAGAGCCAGCTCTGACTTTACTGTTCTACCCCTTTGCATACTAGTTACAGTAGATTTGTACCCACTTATAAACAAAATGTCTGTGTTTTTGTTTCCTGCTCACTCTGCAGCACTGGGTCTGCCTGCACTGTTTGGTCTGACTGTGCTGCCCCCTGAGCTGCTTTTAAGGATATTGCGGCTGCTGGATGTTCCATCGATCCTAAAGCTGTCTGAAGTATGCAGATACCTGCACTCTGTAACTCATGATGCCTTACTCTGGAAACACTTTGTGTACCGTGACTTTGGAGGTATCAGCACATCACAGATGCACTCTATAGAGTTAAACTGCAGATAGAGTGCACTGGTCATGAGATCGCTTTCTTTTGTGAGAGTCTGTGCCGTTAGCAAACTAGGAAGCTTCTGCACTTGTGAAGTGACCTGCTTGATCTAGATCACAAAGTTATATGACACCTCATGCACTGTTCAAAGTCCAGACATCATAGACAGTTTATTCAGTCTATCAAATTTTTTGTAGAACTGGACCATGGACCACTAGGCCTTTCCTCTCTCCTCCCATTCATTGTAAACAAATTATTATGGACCAGTACTCAGCTGTAGCTAACACTACTAGTGCTAGATTGAAGTGTATATTGTCAAAAAATGTACACCGTTCAGCTATAACATTAAAATCATCTACAGGTGAAGTGAACAACATTGATTATCTCATTATATTGGCATCTGTCAAGGGGTGCGATGTATTAGTCAATTCTCAAAGTTGATCTAAGTGAGTTTGACAAGAAACAAATTGTGATCACTTGGGGTGATCGTGGCTGATCGGTGTGTATGTAAATAAAAGTTTTGCATACACTGTCATGCAAATGTCTAAGCGTATTGGCATAGGTTATTGTTTTGCCTTTCAGGAGACCACAACAACACAGACTGTATAACAGACACAGGCACTGTATATTTCAACTCTGTGGACAGTTCAATACTAGCCTTACACATGACATTTTTTTCTACACATCTGCATTTTTGTGATTTCATAAATGCCTAATGTCTCTAATGTTTTTTTTATTTTTTGTGTGTGCAATGAATTTTCAAGCTGACACTGAGCACAGAAACACAGACTGGAAAGAGGTACAGAAATAGTAAATTAATTTTTAAACTAAATTGCCATTTAGTGTGAACTTCACTGATGCTTCACTCTTACTTAAAATTCACAGGTTTACAAAAAGAAATTTAAGCAAATGAGGCATAACCATTTCGGTATTCCCCCATATTATTACTACATCAACGATCCCTTCCCTGATCTACCAAATTCTTCCAATTTCCCTCACGGCGTCATCAGAGCAGAGGACTATCAGAGACTTGCTCTTTTTCAGGCCATCCTGCCCCGCCATCACTATGACCTTATTGGCCGGTTTCTAGGTTACGATCCGCCAGTGGGACACCATTTGCCGAGGCCAGGGAGGAGACAAGCGGCACACTTCAGAAACCCACAGGACATTACGGAATAAACTAAATATGTTATAAAAACATGTTTTATGTGAAAACAGCAACTAAATTAAACTTACATCTTATATTAATCTGATATGTGTGTGTGTGTGTGTGTGTATATATACATACGTGTGTATATATATATACATATATATATATATGTGTGTGTGTGTATATATATATACGTGTGTGTGTATATATATATATATATATATATATATATATATATAGATATATACGTATATATATAAATTATAAAAAATTTTTGCATAAAGCTACTCATTTCTAAATATTAAAAAAAAATCTTTACTTTTTAATTACCACTTTAATTAACTAATTTGAACACAAATACACACAAAAAAATTGAGTAAAAAAAATCTACTCTGTTTTTCTGAATTAACGTCTTAATTATCTCAGAATTATGAATGCAGTACGCTTCCGTACAAAATGACTTATTTTTAATATAAAATAAGTGAACTGGATTTTTTTTACCTTTACCACAGCCTTGGATATATCAAATATTACTAACAACATTGGCTTTTATGTATTGTTAGTTTATGTGCAGCATCAGATTTTATTTTTTTTGTCATTATAACCACATTTTTTCACTGCATGTCCATTAAATAAAAAAAAAACATTGTTAATGGTTCCCTGGGAAGAGGTAAAATTTGCCAATTTGACTGTTTACCAAAAGGTGGCGCTATTGCCCCATTACACAGGCCTGTGCAAAAAAAAAAAAAGCTTATTTTCAGGCTTTTTACATTTACAGGTGTATCTCAATAAATTTCAATGTCGTGGAAAAGTTCATTTATTTCAGAAATTCAATTCAAATAGTGAATCTCGTGTATTATATAAATTCAGTACACACAGACTAAAGTAGTCCAAGGCTCACATTTAACAAAAACCCACCAATTCACTATCTCAAAAAATTAGAATATGGTGACATGCCAAACAGCTAGCTAATCAACTCAAAACACATGCAAAGTTTTCCTGAGCCATCAAAATGGTCTCTCAATTTGGTTCACTAAATTGAGAACCACGTTTACAATTTCACAAAAAAATTGTTCACTAAATTGTGAACCACGTTTGTGGTTTACCCTCCTTGTGAAGGGTAAACCACAAACATTTGCCCAGTGGTCTAAAGTCCTCTTTTAAGATGAGAGCAAGTTTTGTATTTCATTCGGAAACCAAGGTCCTAGCGTCTGGAGGAAGGGTGGAGAAGCTGATAGCCCAAGTTGCTTGAAGTCCAGTGTTAAGTTTCCACAGTCTGTGATGATTTAGAGTGCAATATCATCTGCTGGTGTTGGTCAACTGTGTTTTTTTTTTTTAAACCAAAGTCACTACACCCGTTTGCCAAGATATTTTGAGAGCACTTCATGCATCCTTCTGCTGACCAGCTTTTTAAACATGCTGATTTCATTTTCCAGCAGGATTTGGCACCTGCCCACACTGCCCAAAGCACCAAAAGTTGGTTAAATGACCATGGTGTTGGTGTGCTTGACTGGCCAGCAAAGTCCAGTCTTGCAAAAAATGCAGATGAGCTGAAGACCACTGTCAAAGAAACCTGGGCTTCCATACCTCCTCAGCAGTGCCACAGACCACCTCCATGCCACCCCGAATTGAGGCGGTAAATAAAGCAAAAGGAGCACCTACTAAGTATTTAATACATATAGAGTAAATTAATATGCTTTCCAGAAGGCCAACAATAAACTAAAAAAGTTTTTTTTATTGGTCTTACGAAGTATTCTCATTTTTCGCGATAGTGAATTGGTGGGTTTTTGTTAAATGTGAGCCAAAATCATCACAATTAAATGAACCAAAGACAAACTACTTCAATCTGGGTGTACTGAATTTATATAATACACGTGTTTCACTATTTAAATTGAATTACTGAAATTATTGAACTTTTCCACGACATTCGTATTCATTGAGATGCAGCTGTAGTTCCATGGAGGATATCAACATACTATAGTGTGCGCGTGTTTGCCTGTTTGTGCGGAATATGTGTGTGTGTGTTGTGTGTGTGTTCAGGCTTTCAAGCAGGATTGCTGAGCAAGTTTATTTTTTTCTGTTTTATTAAGTTTATTATTCATTCATTCACACATTAAGAGCAATAAAAGTTTTATTGCTCGACGAGGTAAAGTGGCTGAAATGCGTTCAGATAATGGAACAAACTTGAACGATATCAACAAAGTTGTTCTTAAAAAGATCAAATGGACCTTTAATCCTCCAACTGGTTCCCACCATGGAGGGATCTGGGAAAGGCTCATCAGATCCATAAGGAAAATCTTAAATTCCATTCTTCGAGGGCAAAGTGTGGATGAAGAGGGTCTTCGAACACTCTTGTGTGAGGTAGAATTTTTACTTAATAATTGATCCATAACTAGAACATTATTGGATCCCAATCGATTTGGAGGCTTTAACACCTAATAATCTCCTTCTTCTAAAAACAAATCCTTCATTACCACCTGCAAAAGTGAAAGGTAAAGACACGCAAGTTTCAGTTGGAAGATGTTGTACTTGTAGTGAACAATAATGCACCTAGAAATTCATGGATCGCAGGCAAGGTCATTCAAACGAAGACTGAGTACCTGTTTGAGAGGGCCAATTACGAAGATTTGTCATCTTAAAACAGGAATCTACAGACTAATTATGACTAATTATGATGTAGACTTGACTTGAACATTAACTTTTACTCAGTTACAAGGATGAACTATATGAACATTTGAACACTTGCACCTGCACATACACAAGCATACAAATTTCATAAATACTTTGGGATAATACTTTAATATTGTCTTTATTACAGGTTTAATGTGTAATAACCAGGGGCTGGAATGTAAGTGCTGAAAATGTTTGTCTTCTATTTTGTTTTGTGATTTTTGTATAGCTGGGTTTGGTCACATGAGTGGTGTAGGTGGGTGTATATATATTTGGTTATATTTCCTGTTTAATTACTGAGTAGAGAGGGGGTGAGTAGCAGGAGCTACTAGTTTATGATTTTTCATGTATACATTTGCCTTTTTCTTGGACAGAATGGATCAGTGATTCATAGATTTTTTTGCAAGAACAGCGAGAGTTGGATCAGGCCATCATCTCCATGTTTGTGAATGAGAAAGTAAGGTTTAACAGACTAAGAGTGTAAAAAATATTTTGTTTTTAAACTCTTGTAGTGACCTTTTTATATTGCTCTGTTCCCAATTATAATGTATTATTTGTGATCTTTTGTTGGATGTAGGTAGCATAAAAGTAGAAAGAAGGAATTTGGAGCAGGAAAACATATCGTATGCCCTATAATCTCTTGATATCTGTATGAAAGTGCACTACATTTTTTGGGTGTATGGCTAATGTTTAACATGGAGGACTTAAGTAGTGTACACTCTTCCAAATATTTGACATTATGAATGGACAGTTATGATGCTTTGTGTAGACTTATTTAATATACCTTGAATTATATTTATAATTGAGGATTTGAAATAATATCCATTTATTTCTTTATATCATGTTCATTCATTCATTCATCTTCTACCGCTTATCCGAACTACCTCGGGTCACGGGGAGCCTGTGCCAATCTCAGGCGTCATCGGGCATCAAGGCAGGATTCACCCTGGACGGAGTGCCAACCCATTGCAGGGCATTTATATCATGTTAACAAGAGTAAATTACTCCAACTGCAACAAATTGTCTATGCACCATAAATCATTCTGCCCCATTGTCTTTCCTACAGGTCCACATTCTAATTGTAAGACATGGTATTATTGTAAGAAGAATGGACACTTTTGTTGTAAACACTTTGACAACCTTGAAAAAGTTATTCAGCTCATAAGTGATTAACTGGAGAGCTCAGGGGCTCTGCATGGCTACTGTTGGATGCACAGTAAGTGTAAAGAAAAGGGAATACATGTTCGAAAAGATGATGTTCGTTTAATTCTTCACATCTGGTTCCAGTAGGCACTTGAGAAGGCAGATGAGACTCAACAGAAGAGCTTTTTACGTTTTTGTTTGGCATGTTGATTCATATGAGAGATTAATGCCTTTTGGCATATGTATAAATGGGGCCATAGATGGATTCTCAAGGAAAATTTTGTCGCTTAATGCATACAAACAGTGACCCCAAAGTTGTTAGTGGATATTTTTTATAGACAGTAAGAGAAACTGATGGTTGTCCTTGCAATTTAAGAGCAGACATGGGAACAGATAATAGCTCTATCCAAGACATTCAGCAGTCCTTGCATCAAAATGATTATTACTTACAAAGTGGTGAAAGGAGCTTCATCGATGGGTGAAGCACAAGTAGCCAAAAAAATCGAAAGCTGGTGGGGAATTCACAAAGACTGTGTAGAATTTTGGCTGGAGCAACTGCATTGCCTCAAAAATGAAGGTGATTTACTGTAGAAGGGGAATTACTGGAATCTCATTATTTTCTGTTTCCTTGGTATCATACAAGTGATTCGCACACAAAATAATCTCCATTATAATATAGTATAATAAACTATGATTCTGCTTCTTGGTATCATGAGATTTTATTGGCTTGTATATTTTTGTCTTTATGTAATTCTGATACCATTACAAAATTTCTCTTTGTTCTGGTTAGGGGAGGTCAAAATGCTTTATGGCTTTATGCACAACTTCCAGCCTCTCAATAATCCTGCATTGAGAGGTTCTTGGGATTCCAGAGACACCAGCAGCTTCAAATAACTGTTTGCTACTCAACAGCAGCTTTTTTTATAGCTGCCCTTTTAATAACATTAATCTGTATGACAGAAACTTTTCTTAAAAAACACTTTTGTTACTTATTTCTATTTAACAATAATTATATAAAATAATACAATAATTGTAAAGAGGGGGGCACGGTGGCTTAGTGGTTAGCACGTTCGCCTCACACCTCCAGGGTTGGGGGTTCAATTCCCGCCTCCGCCTTGTGTGTGTTTGCATGTTCTCCCCGTGCCTCGGGGTTTCCTCTGGGTACTCTGGTTTCCTCCCCCAGTCCAAAGACATGCATGGTAGGTTGATTGGAATCTCTGGAAAATTGTCCGTAGTGTGTGAGTGCGTGAGGGAATGAGAGTGTGTGTGTGCCCTGCGATGGGTTGGCACTCTGTCCAGGGTGTATCCTGCCTTGATGCCCGATGACACCTGAGATAGGAACAGGCTCCCCATGACCCGAGGTAGTTCGGATAAGCGGTAGAAAATGAATGAATGTGTGAACCATTTCACAAGGTTTGCTCATTTTCTAACTCAGGCATCATCTCACTCTCTACAGTTTGTGCATCACTATGTTATACGTAACTTCATCACACTTGCATATATTACCATGCATTGTTTCTGCATTTTTTAAATTTTCCTTAATCTTAAACAGTTATGTATCATTTATAATACATATACTTGAATTATAATAATTTTTTAACTAAATAATTATATCCTCTTTTTCATTCATTCATTCTTTCATTACTTTGGCATTTATGGTTCAGGTGTTTAAAGCTCAGTGTCTTTTAACCTGAGTCCACTTATTTATATACAGGGGTTATTTAACTAAATGAATGTTCCTGTGGTATTTCATGATGAATTAGTTAATTGAATGTTTCTTTAGATATGAACGCACAGTGCAGTATTTTGAACATTGTACAGCCCTTTGATAATTTATCATTGTTACGACCCCAAATGGTGTTTAGGGGTATGGTTGGGATGTAACAATATGAAATGATTATAAAGTTAGATTTCTGGTGTGTATGTTGCAATCAACGACAAGGACAACGAATAGTGGGCAAAACCTGTCTCTATTATCATACAAGTGGTGGTGACAAAAGTGGTAAAATGTATGATATCTACAGAAACAAGATAACAAAAAACACAAAGGGGAAAAGAGCCATGAGCGGTACCAAAACAAAGAAATTAGCAAAACAAAACTGCGCTAGCTTGAACATAACCCTCTAACCTGAACTACAAAGAAAAGTAATAAAACAAATCTTCAGCGTCGATGACACCCTAACTAACCTATACTTCCTATCCAAACAAAAGATACAGAGGGTGGCACGTGCTCCTACCCTATTGTGTCTAATACAGAAAAGCTTACCTATGTGTTGCACAATGTATGTCACGTGACGTACTCACCTGTCCAGTTTTCCCCAAAATAAACAAAGTCATATCCACAAAGCGAAGAAACACAAGCATCCAGATGCCGAACGAGTGACTAACAAGTCACATACGCAAAGTGACCCTCAAGTCAAATACACAAAGTGACCCTCAAGTCACATACACAAAGTAACTAACAAATTGGGATACATGAAAAGTCTGACATACTAAAACCCGAGTGCCCAACAACAGAGCTCTCTAACCAATTAGCACACATTTTCTTTCTCCTTCTGTTTCTGTCTTTGTTCCTGATTCTAATCCTGATTCTGATTCTGGTTGATTGGTGGATCGATGGGTGATGTCACACAGGATAATGAAGATTGACAGGAGATGTCCAATGGTAGGAATCTGAAAAGATAGATAGTTGAGCAAAGAGAGAGAGAACAAGAACAATCAAAACAGTGAACCCACAAACATAGTTCGTAACAATCATTGTGCATTTGTGCAAATGGATTTACAGTAAATTATGGGAGATTTTTCATGTGCTAAACATTAAAATTAAAATGCAAACCCTTTTCTTTATTTATGTGTCTCCCACTTGTTGGTATCCACCTGCTTGTGCTGTAAGTCCCTCCTACTTGCTGCTTAAGGAGAAAATTTGTATCTGTCTAATACACATAGTTCACAAAGGACATTTATATCTAACTGCAAGTCAGCAACAGTTTTGAATTCGGTATAGCAACAGATGATTGAAACAAAGTTTATGAGAAACAAACAGAAAGCTCCAGCCTCACAGGTATTACTTTTTTTTGACAAAATGTTTGATCTCAACACTAAAAATGGCATGTAGATTGAGGCATGCAGGATGAGACAGTAAATAATTGATCCTAATATCTGACTTTGTTCCCTGAACTTGATTATGGCTAAAAGAAGCCAGAAAAGTGGTTAAATGAGGCCAACAACAAACAGTGAGCATCAATTTATCACAACTTCCAGAGTTAGAGTCAGCTTTGGATTTTGACTCTGAACCAAATTGTTCACTGTCCTCTTGGTCATTTAATATTTTTTTTACTTGTTCAAAGAGCAAATCAATAGATAAATTATGTATTTTCAACCTCTTGTGCACAATTCATTCTTATACAACAGAAAGTCATCCAGCATGCCTACTACATGATGTGTGATCAACATAAAGGCAACAAATCAGACTTTCTTCATAGGTGAGTGACTATAGGACTTTATTTATTTATTTATTTTTAATTATAAAAAGTATTTAATAAAAGGATCTGTCCAAATACGTGGCAACAAATGAACACATATTTTTGGGAGCTCATTAGGGATAAATGCAAAAAATTTACATAAACATTTTCTCTAAATCTGCGGTGAGACAATGTTCATTGTCCAGTGCTATACAAATACAATTTCATTGAATGGTTTCAAGTGAAGGTAAAACATTCTGTGGAATAATTAAGATAAAATTATGAGGCAAATAATTTCAGCTTCATGCATTTTTGTAATCACTTTGGTGGCCATGATATGAATTATTTATATGTTAGTTTTTTGTTTGGCTATCAGTCACAAATCGATGTCTGTGACGTCATAGAATAGAAGTAGAACCGATTTCAAATTAAATAGTGAAAAAGAACGCGGTGCGTTCAGTAAGTTGTTTGTTTATGTTACTTCGATTACGAGAAGTTAATAATGAAGAAGTTTATGAGTGCAGTTAGGGCGGCTGTAGAGAGTCTTCTTTGCCGCGATGAGGAGGAAATGACAGAGAACACAGTGGACACCACCGGCCCCGTAGTGTTCGCTGAAAACAGGTAATTTTATTTGTACAACAATGAGAATAAAACAGAAAACGGTAGACTTTGGAAAGCTAGTGCCGCTTTATAACATAAGTAATTAAACCATGAAGCTAATGCGCGCAAGCTAGCAGCATGAATCCTCAGCTCGGTTATTAGTTAACTAACTAACTAACAACTGCGGCAGTCGTTATTTATTATTATGTTAATCGGGACAATGAGGAGGAAATGACAGAGAACACAGAGGACACCACCGGCCGCGTAGTGTTCGCTGAAAACAGGTAATTTTATTTGTACAACAGTGAGAGTAAAACAACATGAATCATCAAATTGCTTATTAGTGAACTAACTAACTAACTAACTAACTAACTAACTGTCAGCTGTTCACAACATGATAATATTAGTATACAGTCGCGGTAATAGTCATATGTTAAAGTGGGAGTGGAGGTTTGACCCAGTGTTCAGTATGCTAAAGGTTTATGTTAAAAGTTGTAGCAACAATCCACAACAAACACATCACATATAGAAGTGTGTCTGTTCTCCTGGACTGAGGTGTGATAACTGTTTCCCCCTGTGCAGTAAAATGAAGTTAAGAGTAAGAGTGAACAAGCAGACGAGCCGAGTGGAGCTTGAGGGACCAGAACCGACCCTGACCCAACTCAGCACCCAGGTCAAAGAGGTCGTGCTGCCTTCAGCTGGACTCAGGTAAGTTCTCTCTTATATAAAGCTAAAGGTGTGTTTACACATGACCATCACACAGCTGGTAAAACACCCTCACTCAGGATTTAGTTACCCTTTCTGTTATGATACCACTTTACACTTTACACCACTATAAACTCTACATTTTTGCCACAGTTTACACTTTACACTACTCTACACATTATACCACTCTGCACTTCTACAATTAACACTACATTAAACTCTACATTTTACACTGATATACATTTTTCACCACTAAACTCTACACTTTAAATTATTCTACACTTTATTCCACTCTAGACTTTACACTACTCTCTGCACTTTACACCATGCTACACAACTCTACATTTTACCCCATTCTACACTTAACACCATTCCGAACTCTACACTTCTACACACCGAATTTTACACTTTACACCACTCTAATCTCTAAACTTTACTCCATTCTACAATTAACACCACTGTAAACACAATTTATGCCACATTACACTTCACACCACTTTAAACTATGTAAGTTAAACCATGCTACATTTTACATCACTCCACTATTTCATGAGCACACAATTTAGTAAGTTTGTGTGGTCTGATGCTTTGTTGGTGAGCTCTTGTTGATCTTACAGTATATGCTTCCATTTCACAGTAACAGCAACGTTTCAGCTGATCAGAACACACCTCAGAGTCCCGCTGGATTATCTACACACCAGGTGAGTGCTGAGATGTGTGTGATATGACAACATAATATTAGTATTGTGTTAATGATGTCATAATACACTTTTCTGTGTCTGCGTCATGATATACTGTAAATATATGTAATAATTACAAATGATTTTTATTTCATTTTTACTTAATATAAATATATAACTTAATATATATTTTACAGATTATTTGTTTTTTAGAAATTTTTACACTATTTCCTTTGATTCAGGGTTATTTTGTATAGCGTATTAACAGTGGACATTGTTGCAAACAGCTTAAAGGAATTAAAACATTCCGATTAAAAATTATGACAAATTTATATTTATTCCTACTACTAACCTACTGGCATATTTCCTATCTTTGCTAGTAAGATGTTAGTAAAAATGGCTTCTCAGAAGCAATTTTTATTATTATTAGCCAAAGTTTCAGACTGTGACTTGTTCCTTGTAATAATAAATAAGCAAATATATGTATAACATTTTCATCAACTCTGAGTTGATTCCTTCAGTCAGACACCAGCAGCAGCCATGAGAGCCCAGACAGTACATGTGCTACATGTGAGACTGAGGAGACTGATATGGACAGAGGTGAGGCTGAACAGGAGGCAATGGGGCTCTTCATCCCTGAGCCCATGCTGTGCTGTGAAGCTGAGAAACATAAGGCCCCTCCCTCTCTAGAGACACTGTACCAGACTGCGCAGTGCAACAGCACCTCGGACTGCCTGCTGTTAGCAGCCCACGTGTTACTGCTGGAGACCGGCTTCCTGCCACAGGTCAGAGATTACACAATACACAACCGACCAATTAATGGAAATGTCATACATAAGTCTAATTCTAAAACAATATTAGTATAAAAAAATGCACAGTACTTACATTATGTAGCTTTATTGCATTTATTGTTGTCACATTTACATTTAAAATGTGTCATTTGGTGTGCAGGGTTGTGACATCAGAGCCAGAGAAATGCCCAGTGGCTGGAATGCAACAGAGGGACTCTGCAGGCTGCGGTACTTTTACCCGTTCTGTGAGAAAAGCCCAGTTCAGATGGTTGGAATGCTGATGGGCCAAGCACTTATTATAAAGAGTATGCATGTTGTTTCCATTACATAGGTGTTCTTATTGCATGAATATTTATTGTAGCTGCAGCTGATGGTGTTTTCATTGTGTCTCACCTCACAGCCACTATAAAGACAACCGGTGCAGAAGAGTTTTCACAGAAGCTGGCACTGAATCCTGAAGACTATGTGACTAAGGAGTGGGCAGGTGTGGTATATGACACTATGTACATTAAATGAAAATATCTTCATGTCATTTTTCTTTATCTTCACGGGTAGTAGGTCAGGGGTTCAGCCCCAGCCCTTGAGCGATGTGCTTAACCCTCTCTGATATCATGGCTGACCCTGTGCTGACCCCAACCTCCTAACATTCTATTTTTGTATTTATTTATTGTTATGTACAGTTGTATGAGGATGTAAAGTGTGTTTTTGTACACGTTTCCATGGACCCTGCTTTTAATTATTTGTCTGGTGAATTAAAGAGGTTTTGTCTTCGTAGGTGGAAACACTGGACTGGTCTACAGAGATATGGAGAAACTGTCTCGTGTTTTTAAGGACCAGTTGGTTTACCCACTCATTGCAAGAGCTAGAGAAGGTATATCAATAAATCAGATCACTGTTCTACCTCTTTGCACACTAGTTACAGTAGATTTGTACCCACTTATACACAAAATGCCTGTGTTTTTGTTTCTTGCTCACTCTGCAGCACTGGGTCTGCCTGCACTGTTTGGTCTGACTGTGCTGCCCCCTGAGCTGCTTTTAAGTATAATGTTGCTGCTGGATGTTCCCTCGATCCTAAAGCTGTCTGAAGTATGCAGACACCTGTACTCTGTAACTCAAGATGCCTCACTCTGGAAACACTTTGTGTACCGTGACTTTGGAGGTATCAGCACATCACACATGCACTTTATAGAGTTAAACTGCATATAGAGCACACTGATCATGTGATCGCTTTGTTCTGTGAGAGTCTGTTTATGTAAATCAAAGTTCTAAGTTTTGCTTATGCTGACATGCAAATGTCTAATCATACTGGCATAGGATATTGTTTTGCATTTCAGTACACCACAACGGTACAGACTGTATAACAGACAGCAGACATTCTCTCTATATTTGAACTCTGTGGACAGTTTAATACTAGCCTTACACCTGATTTCATAAATGCCTTTAATATTTTTTGTTTTTTTGTGTGTGTGCAATGAATTTTCAAGCTGACACTGAGCACCGAGACTGGAAAAAGGTACAGAAATTGAAAATGCTAAATTGTAAACTAATTTTTAAATTAAAATGCCATTTAGTGTGAACTTCACTGATGCTTCTTTCTTACTTAAAATTCACAGCTTTACAAAAAGAAATATCAGCAAAAGAAGGCACAGCAAAAATGCATAATGAGGCGTTATGCTCAGATTTCTCCAATTCATCTTCACATCCAAGATCCCTTCCCTCATCTACCAATTCCTCTTTTTCCCCCCGGTGTCGTCAGAGATGAAGACTATCAGAGACATGCTCTTCTTCAGGCCATCCTGCCACGCCAACACCATGACCTTATTGGCCGGATTCTAGATTACGAACCACCAGTGTGACATCATTGGCCAAGGCCAGGGAGAGGCCATTATTTTTGGGACATTACAGACTGAAGTAAATATATTACAAAAAGATTTATGTGGACTTTTTAAATAACCAGAATGAAGTCATGATTTTTTCATAACAGGCTTTAAACTGAAAATGTATGGACGAGAAAAATAATCAGATCTAATTTAATCCAACAAAAATAATCAGATCCAACAGTTTGACTTTGCTCATTTTCCTTGCTTCCCAGACAGAGCCGATCCTGACCTCCCTGGGGCCCAAAGCAAAATTCTGCTAAGGGGCCCTCCTACCTGACCCCTTGAGCCATGTAAACCATTTGCCACACATTCACACTTGACACCCCACTGCTCCCACTACAAACCTCCCTCCTTTTAAAAAAAGTTTGCTCCATCTCTCGGTCAAAGAGTAAAACAATACAGAATTGAATGAGGTATAAACAAATCTTTATTGATTGGAATATTTTAAATAGAATTTTGAAGAAATAGAACACAGCTTTGGATTTTGGGATTAACTTTGGTTCCTCTATATGGTCAAGAGTCTATCCCCAACTTAGGCGCAGATCAAGTTCTCTCCACTTAATCATGTTGTTTGTGTGTTCAGAACTACCCTTATGATCAGGGTTCCCACGCGTCCTGGAAAACCTGGAAATCCTGGAAAATTAATGACTAATGTTCCAGTCCTGGAAAGCACATGGAAAATGAGAGAAAACATAAATTGTCCTGGAAAAAATCTTGTTGTCCTGGAAAATTATTATTTTTAAATGTTCTTGATCATTTAAAGAACAGTTTACAACTGGTCGAAACAATTAACGTTAGTAACAGAAAGCGCTCTGTTCAGGGACGCTGAGTTTTTGTTATGCTGTTTAATCTCGCTGGATGACGCTGTCTTGTGTTGGCGGTTTCAGGTGCTAGGAATGGTTTAAGTGCTTGAATGTTTTCAGCAAATGGTGACGGGTAAGCAGGTTATATATTAACCTTGTTTATCTGAATATCATGTGCAAAGGGAATGCACAGCAAACTAAAGCATGCATGGCATGACGACATTGGCCTGAGAAAGGAAAGGGTATTAATATGTGCTTTCATTTTATTTTATAAATGTTGAAATTTCATTCACATGACAAATTGTCTTTAAAAGTATAGTTAAGTAATAGCCATAAAGTGTACGTTGTTTTTAAGACTTCTGGAGAGAAGGACATATTACTTTAGGCCGTGAATCTGTGAGCCTTGTCTTTTTTTGCTAAATTTGAAATGTCCTGGAAAAGTCCTGGAAAATGATCTCTGAAAAAGAGTGGGAACCCTGATGATGTTTGACCAGTCATTTACACCTTCCTAACTCAGTCCTCATTAAGTCTGTTAAGACTGAGGGCCAATCTGCTGGATCATTTGGTGGAGCAGCAACCATTCTAATAGGGTCTGAGCTGCTTGTATCTGATGCTGGCTGTACATCTCTGGTTGTTCTAGTACTGAGTGAAGCTGCCTGTACTTCACCAGGGTCTGTGTTAGTACTCGCTGAAGAAGTCTGTTCTGGGTCTGTGTTAATATTTGCTGAAGCTGGCTGTACTGGGTCTATCCTAGTACTGCATGAAGATGGCTGTACTAAGTCTGTGATAGTATTTGGTGAATCTGGCTGCACTGGGTCTGTGCAAGTACTCGCTGAGGCTGGAAGTGAATGAACTGAGCCTGTGCTTGTACTGGCTGTTGATCCAGCATCTTCTCTACTAACAAACTTGAGCATAGCACCTGTAAGTTATAGATAACTACTATTATTCATTTTATAAGCTGCGTTAAGCCCCACTTAAACTGCCTCCCTCAGATTCGTCTTTATCCATTTTCAAATATAAAATACTATTTATAATATGACTTGGCTCTTGCAATATTCAACTAGTGAATATGCAATAGCAGATAGAAATGACGTTTTTAATAGTGTAAAATGTAATTCCTGATATCAAAAATATGGTTATTACTAGAAATCACACTCTTAATATTTACATTTTAATTATTGCAAACTGAATTCTTGATATCAAAAATCCATATCATGTGAATGTATAAAAGCTAAAATGGCTTTCCATACCATATCACTGTGTTTAATAGTACAGTATGCATGAGAGCAATACTTGATCCCTGATGGTTATTATTTACTGAGGAATGTGCATTCATATAGACCTGGCATTATGCCCATTCCAATTTAAATCCATTGGTTTCCATATTGCATTAACGTTGTAACCTTGATTGAGAGACTATAAACATTGTCATTTAGGAGTGCTATCACGCTACTTTTTGTACTGGTCCCCACAGATGTTGCTGCTGGAAAGCACGCTTGTCATTTCGTGCACCATTGCACGCGCATATGAACGCATGTTCACGCGCGGTGCGGCTATCGAGCTGCCGTTTATAAACACCGTTGCCTTTGGGCATTTATTCACGCGAATGTTCACGCAATAAATTGTGTAACAGACAGGCCAAGAGATGCACTGGCAGCATTGCACAGCTAATGTAGCTAGTCAGATAGAGACTAGAGACAGAATCTCATCAACTTAACTTTACTGTTATTTGCTCTTGCTGACATCAAACTTGAAGAGAAAGTTTGAAAGTTTACCTGATTGCTGTTGTCGCTTTTTACTCTCATTTTGTTTCTTTTTTCTCTTTTCATGGCCAGATGGATAGCTCCGCTTCCCTTGCGTAATTTGCGGGGCCCTACGCAACTTGCGTAGTGAGCGTATAGGGCCGATCGGCTCTGTTCCCAGAATGCAATACAATTAAAAAATATATATAATTTTTCCCAAAACTTATTGAGCAAAAATGGTAACTGACAGTCTGATGCTTCTCATGCTGTAAACGCTTAATATCATTTATATATGACTTGACTTGAGTCTTGACTTGCCTTGATTGGCAACCTTCACGTAAAGCAAAAATGAATGAGTGGTGATTTGAGTGAAATCATATGGGTCACTGTATAAAGCATTAAAACAAGATGGCACTGAACCTCTTCCTTTAAAGTGTAACAGTACTAGAAGATTTAAATCCACTTTGCATATTCTGATGTTTGTGCTCAACTTTAATTCAGACAACAGTGTTTCAGTTAGGTTCCTTTCTCTGTTAAATTCAAAATCCATCCATGTGATGTAACCTCTTGGCAGAGGCAATAATGTCTTAAGCTTAAATATAACATGTTGCTTGGTGAAATCCAAGATAACATAAGTTCAATAAAGTGAGGGATTCTTCATGGGTAGAAAATTGTAATTGTATAATATTTTACATGAGTCATGTGCCTCCATTGAATCACAAAAATATGTGTACTGCCATTTTGATTTGTAACAACATTTCTGTGCAAAGATCACACTGTGTAGTAAATATAACATTTTCTAAAGTCATTAGATTATTTTCCATAGCAATTGCTGCAGTCTTATTTATACATGACAAGACCTGCCTGATATGATAATGACTCTCAGGTCCTTGTCGTCTATACCAGTCAGGATGTTCTCTTGTAGAGAGGTTAACATGGCGAGAGACAGAGCATTCCTTTTCTTTGGGTTATTCAAAATGAGTCTCCTAGAATAACAGCATAATCTTACTAATGTAATCAATGCTCTTACAAAGTTAGAAAAAAATGAAGCTTAGACCCAAATCACAAACGGTGACAATTATCTCATATAGTTACATATTAAGCATTTTCATGTTAATGAATGAATGAATGTTAATGATATTTATCAGCTTACAGGGGGGAAATCTGACATTTCCAAAAGGCTCTTTTCTTACATGGAAATCCAGACTAAATTAAAACGACTTTTGTGTAATTTTTTTGGCCACTTATTTATTATAGTAGCTTCACGTGTTTGTCACTTGCAGTACGTGTTGTTGTTGTGTAAATGGCACTGATCAGGGGCCTATTGTACAAAACTAGGATAAGGGATTAAGCCGGGATATCTTGGTGATCCAGGTTGTAGGCCTGCTGTGCTTCCCGGGGGTCTGTGAAAAGTGGCAGGAGAAAAGGCTGGCAGCCATACACCCTGTCTCTCAGCAACACACCAGAGAGTTCACCTGTCAACACAAAATCTCATCATTACTACCTAATAAACCCAGTGATATTCTTGACACAGCCATGATGTAAAAATGTTTAATCTACATCACACACCACACACACACACACCACACACACACACACACACACACACACACACACACACACACGAAAAGAGACACTTTCTTTATCACACAAGAACATTCAATGGAGTCAGTGAGCAAGCGACCCTGGGTCCTTTGAAAGGCGCTATATAAATTAAAGTGATTATTATTAGCTCATCTATTTATTCAATTCAATGTTATTTTATTTATATAGCGCTTTTCACAATTGTTTCATTGTTTCAAAGCAGCTTTACATTAATAAAAGCAGGAGAACACAGAAAAATCGTGTCTGCTAAATCCGTGTCTGCTCATCCTGGCTTGGTCTTTGTGCAACCAATTAAGCCCGGATGCACTTGTTTTGGATTCATTGAGCTCAGCTCAGTCATTTATCCTGGATGTCTTAATTCTACTTTTGTTCAACAGGCCCCAGGTTAAACTGGTGGTGTAACAATGACCACGATTCTATTTATTTATTTATTTGTTTATTTATTTATTTCTTCATTCTTTAGGCTGCTCCCTGTTTGGCATCACAACAGCGGATCAAGGCCACAACTGGGTCTTCAACAGGTAATGATCCAAACCACTAAAGCCTATGGATTTTTGTCCAGTAGGGGGCATAGTTTGGCCATATCTTTCTGTGTTTTAGCTAGAGAAATGATTTTTGTACTTTTGAATTTTTTTTACCAGGTCTATAATTTTACACCCTTAAGTGTAGTTCGTGGCATATTTTGCCTGAACCTGCTAATCAACCTCTAATCAAAACTACTAAATACTTAAAAAAACGTTACTTTTTAATCACTAATTTAATTCGTGACATCATTAATTCGAATAAAAATACACACAAAATACCATTTCTCTATTACACACGCACTCAAACACACACACACTTGTATAGTGTGTATTTTTATGCAAATTAGTAACCACTAATTTTTTTTTTTAGAACTGAAGTTGATTAACCAAAATAAATGTGATATAATTTGATATAACATTAATTTAGTGAATGCTTTCCACCACGGAGGTACACATAAGGGTAGTGCTGATTAAGTGTCCAGAAGGGTCTTAAAACTTAAAGTAACAACAACAAAGTAACAGTATTAGAGTGACTTATTGTTGACTGAGAAAGGGAGGGTTCATGTGAGGAGTGAAAAGCATGCACAGGTTTGAATCAACAATAAGGGTCATAAACATTGGCCACCATAGAAAAAGAGATTTATTGACAATTTTCTAATAAAAACAAAATTAATATAAGCACAGAAACATTTCTTCCTTTTCCAGCAGACCAGTAAGTGTCAAAGTCAAGGAAGGAAACTGGAGCCTGCAAACAGAGGCAGAGTGTCAGTCTAAACCAACCAAGCATACCTACCAATAAATAAATATTTGTAAATAAATAAATATTATAGCATAAATACCAAAATGGGAATACCTGCCTACAGGACCAGTCCTCTACCTCCTGTGGCCAAACAAAACAACAACAATACCAACAAAATACAAAAAGAAATACAAGGGATAACAAAAGAATAAATTGAAGCCCCAAATTTGGAAACAAATAAGCAAAGCTCTCTAGAGCAAATGCGGAGCACCCACAACTAGGTTGTAGTTAGATGCCTTCACAATAAAGATTTAGCCACTGCAAGAGTGAAATGGCACTTCAGAGACACTGGAACACAGTGGTAAGCATCAGAAATGGTGTTATCAACACACTTCACTAAGGGAGGCCAAAGAATAATCTGTAAATATAGCAGAGCTTACTGGGTGTACGGAGGCAACATTCAGTCTATAAAACACGTTATTGCATATATAAACATATATAAATGTAATTATTTTTTTGACAAATTCTGAAACTCCTCTCCCAGACCTTGCTGAAACATATGTAGGTAGAATATGCTACAATTCGCTGTTTTTCTTAATGATTCTATATCCATTCCTCATGTTGTTACAAAATAGAATAGTTTAGTGGATTATATCTTGTAAAAGAAGGGCTGGAGACTTCCTAATAGATATCTATTGTTAAACAAGGTGAAAGAGATTTCCTTTAAGCTTATTCATCTGTATTACAAACCTTCATTGTGTCAAAATTTAAATTGAGTATAGACCTACATTGTACCTTCTTTGATTTTAAATCTTTTTTGGCATTGTGATAATACAAGAAAACTATGGCAAGACATTTCCCAGATATTTGTAGACTATATATATGAAGACTTTATTTCAAGGATGTTTTGTTTGGGTTTTTCGGTCTTGAGAAGCAATAGCTTTGCATTTTTTTTTCTATTTTATTCATAAAGTTCTCCGCAATTTTTTACACTTTCAACAAAATTTCAACAAAGATTTGTGTTAAATCTTACCTCATGTAAAAAAAAAAAAAAAAAAACTTTGTATGCTCACTTTTTTTGTGTTTTTGTATGAATTGTATTTATTTTATTTATTTTAGATAATTTTATTTTATTTTTCTCTTTCCTTCTTTTGAACTTGAATGTTATGTAATGTTTGGCTACTCCTGAACCCCTGTTTTTTTCTTTCTTCTGTTTTAAGGTGTTTCACTTTTGTATTCTTTAAGCAAATGTTTAATAATAAAAAAGAAAAAAGTTCAGAAATCGTTTTTGTAATCGTATATGCAATGTTCCATATTCCAAAACTAAAAGAAATAAAGTGTACTTATCGTATTCACAAGTCGCGTGCGGTCATTGCCATGGTTATGCATGTTATACTTGAGGGTGGCTCACAATCTCACTTTGAGTTTTTCAATCCAGATCACAGACCTGACTTGACCCAAACAAAACATCCTTGAAAGAAAGTGTTCATATATATTCTACAATAAACTGGGAAATATATTGCAATAGTTTTCTTGTATGATCACAATGCCAAAAAAGATGTAAAATAGACTCAAGTTGTGAATCAAAGAAGGTACAATATGTACACTGTTTCTGTTATTTATATTTGTCGGTTATGTTTACATAAATAAAATGTCATGCTAAGTCATGTGTGCTAATGGATATGAATATAAATATAAATTGTAATTTAACAATAAGGGTAATATTTTGTTTAAATGTGTTTGAATGGATACAGTTCATGAAGCTGTTTTATCAAAGAGAAAACCCACAGAAATACAAGTGAGGTCTGTGATCTGGATTGAAAAACTCAAAGTGAGATTAACATGTTAGTTAATAAAAATACAGCTGTTTATGTGTTTATGTCCATGTTAGTTCACAGTGCATTAACTTATGTTAACAAGATTTGAATAATGTATTAGTAAATGTTCAAATTAACAATAACAAAGATAAATTAGTTCATGTTAACTGTAATGTAGTAAACTAATGTTAACTAATGAACCTTATTGTAAAGTGTTGCCCAATTATTTGTTAATTATATTAAAATATGTAGATCACTTTTACTATTTATATAAGCTGAAGATGAAATGAAACGTGTTGAACTCACCTCAACATGTGTTTTACAATCATTTACCCCGCCATGGGCAATGCTGGTCACTGTTACAAACTTTACAGCATGCAATATTGTCATTATGTTTAACGCTTATAAAATGGGGGACACTTTCGTGTAGTCTGGCATAAAATGTGTCTTATACTGTGTTTTTTTGGGGCCCTCTCCCTCTGCCATGGGCCATGATGGCGCGTCACCCAAATAAAAATGGGTTCCCTTCTGAGCCTGGTTACTCTCAAAGTTTCTTCCTCAAATCATCTCAGTGAGTTTTTCCTTGCCACTGTCACCTCTGGCTTGCTCATCAGGGATAGGGATAGATATATAGTATTTTAAATTTTGAGTTAATATTTTTAAATGAATTTTAAACTTGAATTGTATATATTAATTTGTTTATTTTTATATTTATTACTTCTTTTTATTTATTCATTCATTTAATTATCTCTCTCTTCTCTTTCCATACTTCTGTAAAGCTGCTTTGAGACAATGGGAATTGTTAAAAGCACTATACAAATAAATTGAATTTGAATTTGAAATACTCAAGGATGGCTCGCCATCTCACTTTCACAGAGTTTGTGAAATTGCTTCCACTGTGTTTTTCAATCCAGATTACAGACCTGACCTGTTTTTTTTTTCTTCGATAAAGCTGTGTCATAAACATCTATCCATTCAAAACACATTTAAACAACATACCCTTATAGTTACATTAAAATGTATCTTTATATTCATAACCGTTAGCACACGTGACGTTAGAACATGACGTTAGCATGAAATTTTCTACCGATCAACACACTTAAGTAATCAATCAAACTTCATGTAAACATCACATAGAAATATAAATAACAAAAATAATGTACATATTCTTGCAAAATAGAAAAGTGCATAAAACTCACCCTGCAAATAATTCAGTATTAATGCTCAAAGGTTCTGTCACAATTCTGGTACTTATTTGACATATATAATTAACAATAATTATATATAATAATTGTAAAATTTTACCATTTCACTAGGTTTGATGATTTTCTAACTCGGGCATCATCTCACACTACAGTTTCTGTCTGTTTTTTTCATGTCATACATAATTAGGTCACACTTGCTTATATTATCATGCATTATTTCTATTTTTATTTAATTTCCAGTATTTTTCCATAAACAGTTATGTATCAATTGTAATACAAATACTTGAATTGTAATAATTTTTAAACAAAATAATTATATTTTCTTTTTCATTAATTCATTACTTTGGCATTAAAGATTACACTGACTTTATTAATTTTTTATTTTGTTTTGTGAGTCCACTTATTTTAGGGGTTATTTAACTAATAAATGAATTATTTGAATGTTTCTTTAGATACAGTATGAATGCACAGTGCAGTATTTTGAAGATTGTACGGCCCTTTGTTAGACATAATATTAAACATATGTAAATTTAAAAAAGTATGCATGCATTTATCATTGTAAACTATGAGAGGTTTTTTGTGCCAAACATTAAAATTACAATGCAAACCCCCATTTTCCTTTTCTTTATTTATGTGTGTCTCCCACTTGTTGATATCCACCTGGTTGTGCTGTAAGTCCCTGCCACTTGCATCTGAATTTCAGCAGTACATCTGTCTAATACACATAGTTAGAAGGACATGTATATCTAACTGCAAGTCAGCAACAGTATTGAATTTGGTATAGCAACAGATGATTGAAACAAAGTTTATGAGAAGCAAACAGAAAGCTCCAGCCTCACCGGTATTACTGTGTACAATATTGACTAGCTTTTGATCTCATCACCAAAAATGACATGTAGACTAAAGCATGTAGGATGAGACTGTACATAATTGATCATAATATATGAATTTGTTCCCTGAACCTGATTATGGCTGAAAGAAGCCGGAAAAGCAGTGAAAGTGGTTAACTGAGGCCCACGACAAATACTGAGGCTCACTTTATCACAAACCTTTTAGAGTTAAAAAGTTAACTTTAGATTTTTTTCACTGTCCTCTTGGTCCTTTATTTTGTTTTACTTGTTCAAGGAGCAAATCAATAGATAAATTATGTATTTTCAACTTCTTGTGCACATCTCAGTCTTATACAACAGAAAGTCATCCAGTGTGCCTACTACATGATGTGTGATCAACATAAAGGAAACAAATCAGACTTTCTTCATAGGTGAGTGACTATAGGACATTCATATTTAAAACACTAAATGATTCTTAATTCTGATATAAAACCAAAGTGTTGAAGTTGCTGGGATTAAATATCACTGAAAGAAAGGTATACTGTGTTACAGCTCTAGTAGCATTCATTAATTCATTCATTCATTTTCTACTGCTTATCCGAACTTCTCGGGTCACGGGGAGCCTGTTCCTATCTCAGGCGTCATCGGGCATCAAGGCAGGATACACCCTGGACTGAGTGCCAACCCATCGCAGGGCACACACACACACTCATTCACTCACGCAATCACACACTACAAACAATTTTCCAGAGATGCCAATCAACCTACCATGCATGTCTTTGGACCAGGGGAGGAAACCGGAATACACGGAGGAAACACCCAAGGCACGGGGAGAACATGCAAACTCCACACACACAAGGCGGAGGTGGGAATCGAACCCCCAACCCTGGAGGTGTGAGGTTAACGTGCTAACCACTAAGCCACCGATAAAATTATGAGTCAATTAATTTCAGCTTTATGCATCTTGTAATCACTTTGGTGCCCACGATATCAATTATTATGTTTTGCTTTTAAAATTTAACGTGTTTTTTTTTTTTTTTTTTTGGCTATGTCATCAATCGATGTCCGACGTCATAGAGAATAGAAGTAGAACAGATTTAAAAGTCGTAAAAAAGAACGTTTCAGAAAAACACTGAACTTTGTGCGAGTAATGTGTTTGTTAAAGTTACTTTGATTACGAGAAGTTAATAATGGAGACGTTTATGAGTGCAGTTTGGGCGGCTGTAGAGAATCTTTCTTTGGGACCCCTGCTGGTTTCGGTCGTAGCAGCAACTGCGGCCGTTATTATTTATTATTATGTTAATCGGGACGATGAGGAGGAAACGACAGAGAACACAGAGGACACCACCGGCAGGTAATTTTATTTGAACAACAATGAGAGTAAAACAGAAAACAGTAGACTTTGGGAAGCTAGTGCCGCTTAATAACATAAGTAATTAAACCATGAAGCTAATGCGCGCTAGCTAGCAGCATGAATCATCAGCTCGGTTATTAGTTAACTAACTAACTAACTGTCAGCTGTTCACATCATGATAATATTAGTATACAGTCTCGGTAATAGTCACATGTTAAAGTGGGAGTGGAGGTTTGACCCAGTGTTCAGTATGCTAAAGGTTTATGTTAAAAGTTGTAGCAACAATCCACAACAAACACGTCACATATAGAAGTGTGTCTGTTCTCCTGGACTGAGGTGTGATAACTGTTTCCCCCTGTGCAGTAACTTACAGTTAACTCTACACTTTACAGCACTCTAAACTCTACAAGTTAAGCCATGCTGCACTTTACATCACTCTTCACTATTTCATGAGCACACAGTTTAGTAAGTTTGTGTGGTCTGACGCTTTGTGGCTGAGCTGTTGTTGATCTTAAATGCTTTTATTTAACAGTAACAGCAACGTTTCAGCTGATCAGAGTCCCGCTGGATTATCTACACACCAGGTGAGTGCTGAGTTGTGTGTGATATGACAATATAATATTAGTATTGTTTTAATGATGTCATAATACACTTGTCTGAGTCTGTTTCGTGATATATTGTAAATAAATGTAATAATTAGAAATGCCTTTATTGACTATTTAATTTTAACTTAATATATAAAATGTCACATTTGAACATTTTGTTAGAAATTTTTACACTATGCCTTTCGATGCAGGGTTAATTGTATAGCGCTCTTTACAGTGGACATTGTTGCAATCATACTGGCATAGGTTATTGTTTTGCATTTCAGAACAGCACATACTGTATAACAGACAGCAGACCTTCTCTCTATATTTGAACTCTGTGGACAGTTCATTAATAGCCTTACACCTGATTTCATAAATACCTTTAACGTTTTGTTTTTTTTGTGTGTGCGCGCGTGCGTGCAATGGATCGTCAAGATGACACTGAGGTCCAAGACTGGAACGAGGTACAGAAATTGAAAATGCTAAATTGTAAATAAATTTTTAAACTAAAATGCCATTTAGTGTGAACTTCACTGATGATTCTTTCTTACTTAAAATTCACAGCTATTTCAGCAACAGAAGGCACAGCAAAACTGAATAATGAGGCATTCCACTCAAATTTCTACACTTCATCTTCACCTCCAAGATCCCATCCCTCCTCTACAAATTCCTCTTTTTCCCCTGGCATCATCAGTGGAGAGGACTATCAGAGACATGCTCTTCTTCAGGCCATCCTGCCACGCCAACACCATGACTTTACTGGCCGGTTTCTAGGTTACGAACCACCAGTGTGACACCATTTGCAGAGGCCAGGGAGAGGCCATTATTTCTGGGACATTACAGAATGAAGCAAATATATTACAAAAAGATTTATGTGGACTTTTTAAAGAACATGAATGAAGTCATGATTTTTTCATAACAGTCTTGAAACTGAAAGATCTAAGGAAGAGAAAAGTAACTCAGCTGTCAGATCCAATTTCTTTCTTTTTTTTATTAAAGCCAACAGTTTGACTTTGCTCATTTTCCTTTCTTCTCAAAATGCAATACAATTAAAAAATATATAATTTTTTACCAAAACAGTTGAGCAGAAATGTTAACTGACAGTCCGATGCGTCTCATGCTATAAAGCTACCGTTGATTTGACATACGCATGTCATTTATATATATGACTTGAGTCTTGACTTGCCTTGATTGGCACCCTTCACAAAAAGCAAAAATGAATGAGTGGCGATTTGAGTGAAATCATATGGGTCACTGTATAACGCATTAAAACAAGACGGCACTGAAACTCTTCCTTTAAAGTGTAACAGTACTAGAAGATTTAAAACCGCTTTGCATATCGTCGCTGTCGGGCGGAAACCTAGTATGTCCAAATTTTGTCAATTTCATATTTTTTCACATATCGATGCTATTGGTCAGTCCCCACGTGGGTCTGTTATTTTTACAAGTTATTAACCAATCTAAAGCCTTGAAAATAGCTTGAGCGCAAATCTCTTAACTCCATTGGACACTTCAACTGTCTGAGAAACCTCGTAACTCCACCTCTTCTTCACTCCGCGGGAGAGCTTCGCGGCATATTTCTCCTCAAGATTAAGAGTCGCAACGAATCAACACGTCTTAAAGTGATATCTAAAGTGATTTTCGTGGGGCTCAAAGAAAAAAAATCTTGACCCCCGCTAGTTCTGGTGCTCGTCTGAGGACAGGAATTTAGCGCAAGACAATCCACTGCAACGCGGACTAAACCCTGTGCATTGCAGATAAGATAGGATTGTATCTTACAATGTCAAGGCAAACCGTTATGTTCAACAAGTAGCTGCCTTTGCCGTCATGCTCATCACTTTAAGCAAGCTGGCTGGCTTTTTGCCTCGTTATTATAGGTAAACATGCCGTATAACGTAGTGAAACGATAATTTGACCTTTATTAATTTTATTTTTTGGGTGAACTATTCCTTTAACTATGATTTTATCTATGTTTATCTGTGTTATTGATGTATTTTAAATATCTAATTATTACTATTTATTGCTACTTATTATACATGTTCATTGACGTTTTAAAATGTTTTTTATAATATAATATTTGAATTAAATTGAATGTTTTGGATACCACTATTAAATTATTGTTTTTATTATTATTTTACTGACTTTAAGTCAGCCTACTTATAGACAATGCCTCTCTTGGCACTGTGCATGTAAAACACTGTTTTTTGGACACTAACAAGTGAAAACAGGTTAGATACATTTGAGTAGGCCTGTTTTGTTAAAAATCGATAGCTGTAATGCTTCTGTGCAGAAAGAAACCCGTGAGCCACGAAGGTAAGTTTGCGAGCAGATTAGACTAATTTCCACCTATTAGACAGCCTAATCAGCTTATCGTGTTTTGTATTGCATCACTTATAGCTCTTAAACCTTTAAAATAGAGTTTAGGAAGATGTATGTAACTACAGTCATTAGCTTTGGTTAACTATTGAAGCCTTGTCTCTTGTCAAAAGGCTCAACGTGACCGCAGACTTTATTGAACACTGCTGGCAGCAGCGACGTCTGTGTCCGTACCGTTCTAATCAATGACAGCATAATCTCGTATCTCCCTGCTCCCAAGTCAAAACGCTTGTATCTCCGATAAAACATGACTTTGGGAAAGTGTGTTAATGTTGGTACACAACAGTATATGATAGCATGGTATAATAACAACTTTAACGATACAATGTGATACAATAACTCAAAAAAATACAGCGTTTTTTTAATTTCCTGAAAAATAATGGTTTTGGAGATACGAGGATTCCGCCCCACAGCGACGATATTCATGTTTGTGCTCATCATTAATTCAGACAACAGTGTTTCCGTTAGGTTCCTTTCTCTGTTAAATTGAATATCCATCAAATGTGATGTAACCTCTTGGCAGAGTCAATAATCTCTTAAGCTTAAATATAACTTAACGAGTCATGGCATGTGCCTCCATTGACTTCTACACGGTCACAAATATAACCACTATGTGAAGATTTTCTGCACCTAGCTTTCAGCAACTGATCATTTAATTTTTTTATTAAAACATATGATTGGAGCATAATAAAATGTTTGTGAGAGAGTAAGGTTTTTTTTTGCCTGTTTTTATTACAGTTAAGATGAAAGGATCTTAACGTGAAATCGAAATCGGTCATCACACAATACAGAGTCTGGCTCTTTGTATATGAATACACACTGTTCAATCTCAAATACATTCTAATGCTGAAATGATGCATTTTCTACACAGTCATTTGTGTAGTAAAATGAAGCTTAGAGCCATATTTTCTTTAACATTATCTCATATAGTTACATGTTAAGCATTTTCATGTTAATGACATTTATCAGCTTACAATGGAAAAAATCTGGATTACAAAAAGGCTCTTTTATTACTGTACATGGAATGTCTGCCAGGCTTAATTAAAATGACTTTTCCAGAGATGTGTGTTATTTGTTTTGACTTGATAAAGTAGCTGGAATTAGCTGTCAAGTGCAATGGATTAAAGTCATCAGTACATAATAAAATTCAGTGTTAATAACAGGGTGTTAATAGTTCTACAAGTACTAAAAAACAAACAAACAACAAAATACAGAAAACATCCCTTGAAATTTTTATCTCGTCAATTTACAGCACTGTTTATGAGATAAAAGTTAAACTGTGGTGTTAAACTGGGGTGTTCAATGACCATGATTACATTTTATTTATTTATTTATTTATTTATTTATTTATTTATTCCTCTTTCTTTGGGCTGCTCCCTGTTCGGCATCACCAAGGTGGATCAAGTGGTCCACATTTTAGATTTGGCACAGGTTTTACGCCAGATGCCCTTCCTGATGCAATCCTCACATTTTATCCAGGCTTGGGACCAGTAAGGATTAACTCTTTAGCTGGGTTATAAATACCAAAATTCAAGAACTGATACAATGGCCAAATGATGTTTTACTTTGTTTTAAATTGTAAAGTAAATATTTGTTAGTTTGTTCATAAGTGCTGTTTATGGAGGAAAAAAAGGTGAGGCTTTTAATCCAAAGAACAGTGACCCAACTGTGAAGCATTGGGGTTGAAGCATCATGTTGTGGCTGGAGTTTCACTGGGAAAGTTCCAGGTGCTCTTTAGAAAACAGATGCATAATGAGGAGGTGGTTTGTTTAGAAATACTGAAGCAACACCTAAAGACATGAAGCAGAAAGTTTAAACCTGGCCGAGTCTTCAGCAGATAATGATCCTAACCACTTAACCCTTATGGACGCCTCGGGACGTTTTTGTCCACTAGGGGCATAATTTTCCCTTTTTCAGGCCATGTCTTTCTTTGTGTTTCACTGGAGAGTGCATGGAAGCCAGGGTAGCTAGAGTGTTGTTTAGCTCTCGAATTACACCACAATCTACTACAGGAAAATCACCAGCAGAACTGTTATAAGGATGGAAACTAAGGTCTAGCTTAGATCTCATTCATCCTGATTTCAAAAGTCAAGTGCAAGACAAGCAAAATTTTGCTTAGAGTAGTAGTGTGTTCCCTAGCCACAGGGCAAGAAGGCATCCTGGGACTCAATGGGGTGGAGGCAGTCTACCCAAAATCCCTAGGTTAGGTTATGTGTGAAAGTTAAAATAAGTTAATGAATGTGTATGTATAAATAAATATACATGTACAGTGCCTTGCAAAAGTATTCATACCCGCTGAACTTTTCCACATTTTGACATGTTACAACCACAAAGAAAAAATTATTTTATTGGGATTTCATGAAATAGACCGAAAAAGAAAGTGGCACATAATTGTGAAGTGGAATGAAAATTATAAATGGTGTCCAAATTTTTTTTACAAGTAAATATATGAAAAATGTGGTGTGCATTTGTATTCAGCCCCCTTTACTCTGATACTCCTAACTAAAATCCAGTGAAACAAACTGCCTTCAGAAGTCACCTAATTAGTAAATAGAGTGCACCTGTGTAATTTAATCTCAGTATAAATACAGCCGTTCTGTGAAGCCCTCAGAAGTGTGTTAGAGAACATTAGTGAACAAACAGCATCACGAAGACCAAAGAACACACCAGACAGGTCAGGGATAAAGTTGTGGAGAAGTTTAAAGCAGGGTTAGGTTATAAATTAATATCCCAAGCCTTGAACATCTCACGGAGCACTGTACAATCCATCATCCGGAAATGGAAAGAGTATGGCACAACTCCAAGCCTACCAAGACATGGCTGTCCACCTAAACTGACAGGCCAGGTGGGAGAATCTGTCCACAGGACAACTATTAGTCATTTGAGAACCACTGGACTAGACTACTTGTTCTGAGCAGATGTTGTCAGTGAACAGGCTGTAAAACTGTTTGCTAAGTTATAGACACTCATGAAAAACTGATGCTGATTATCTGGGAAACTTTCTCCAACAGCAGTCAAAATGTCATTATTTGTGTCAAACAAGCGGTGAATTTATTGTAACATTAAAACAGGAAATCATGACTTACTCTGTGCTCAAAGTGATGCTCACAGCTCCAGTGGTTTTCTCTGTGGGTGAACGACAACGATGGTGAGCAATTCCAGGATATGCTTTTTTTTTCATTTGTTGTTGCGTTAAATCTTACCCAGATGCAATAGTGCTATTTTCTGATTCTCTATTGTGTAGCCTCTTTTTTGATTGGCTGATAAGTGGCAGGCTCGGCTAAGAACTCCAGGGGAGACGCGCTTGATTCCTGCCCGGTTCCATAGAGACAGCGGTGCGGACAGATACATTTTGGGCGCTGTGGCATATTAAATATATGATAAATAGTACAGTATGTTTTTCTGCGTGACAAATGCAAATGTGTGGTGGGAGAGCGTGACAAAAGACCAGAATGAGTGACATTTGAGAGCCCTGCAATCTCCTAACAATCTCAGATATACAAAGTAAAGTATTTCACTGTGCTGTAATATATATGTGACAAATAAAGGTTACTTTTTCTCTTATATGCAACTGTAGTACATCATGGAAGAGCTGTTAAATTTGTGTAACTCCACTGTTTAGCTCTGTAAAGAATTTTGTATGACATTTCAGAACTGAACATTATAATTATGAGGAACATAAAAGAACTTACATTCATATGCTAGAATCCTCTATTACTTATCACTTGGTCTTATATAAGACTTTGTTACAATTTATTTGTATTTATTGTCTATGTACAGTTGTATGATGATGTAAAGTGTTTGTTGTACACGTTTCCATGGACCCTGTTTTTAATTATTTTCTGGTGAATTACAGTAGAGGTTTTGTCTTTGTAGGTGGAAACGCTTGACTGGTCTACAGAAATATGCAGAAACTGTCCTGTGTTTTTAAGGACGAGTTGGTTTACACACTCAACACAAGAGCTAGAGAAGGTTTATCCTTAAATCAGAGCCAGCTCTCCATTTACAGTTCTTCCCCTTTGTGTAACGGTACCTATTTTTTAATAGTAATTATTTTGAGAGACTTTTATTTTGACGAGCAGATTGGTTTTCATGCGTGTGGCGAGTGTGAAAAAAAAGGGGTTAGCGGAAGTGAGTGTCGTGTCGCGTCTGAGAAGCTGTTCTATAAAATTTCTTTAAGAGAACTAAATTAGATCGGAGCTTTAGTCGGATAAAGGACAGCACTGTTTTGTGGACTGTAAGTTCTACACCGTTAAGGACTGCGTTTTGGGTCGATTGATTCCTGAGAAGCTTAGCCGTCGCTGGAGTGAGGCAGCAACTTTATGCTAGCTGCAAGCACGCTCGTGGGTGCTCAGTGTCGGCTGCTGTGTGTGTTCGTGGGTCGTGAGCACTGTTTTGAGAAGATTTGAATTTGAGTTTACCCTGCCATCCAAACGACATCTCAGCTGATTCGTCTCAAGAGTGATTTGTTTATTATTCACTCCTTTGTGATTCATTTGATCGATTCATCGGGATACTGCTATTGAAAGAGGGAATTAAATTACATCTCTCGAGTTAATTGCAACGCACTCTACGTCAAGACAACGTATTTCTACTCATCATTCTACAGACTGGTATTTCCTATTTGTTCTTTTGGGATATCGTGGTTTGATGGACGGTACAGTTAAAACTTTAAGTTGAGCGTTTGGTGTGTGAAATTGTAAATGCTCATTGAGAACTGTTATTTTCTCACTGTTTTGAATGTATTTGGGTTCAAAAGGTCAATTTAAGTGTTGTGATTTAATTCTGAAGTTCTAAGTGAATTTTGAATTTTAAGGAAAATGAGAGTTTCCTTTGACGAAAAGAAGGGGGTTTTATTTTTCTAAAGTGTTGTACTATATACTGAATATATTGAAAGTGATTGTGTTTGGGTGACAGTACAAAGAAATCCACGCAATACATTTGTTTCTGTAACTTTTCTGTTTATTTTTCGTTGATGTTTTCATTATATTGAGTATAGAGACTAATTCTTGTTTAAGAAATATATATATATAGAAAATAAACAAGGTTTATATTTCTTTATACTTACCTGAAGTGTAATCTTTAAGTGAAGTCTGTCAGGGAGTAAGGGCGTCTCACCTACCTTAATAGACTTGGGGAGGGAGGAGTATGTGAACTTTTTATATATAATTCTGTCTCACATAGTTTTTACTTCAGAAGGCTTTCTCGTGACATTAAACTAACTGGAGCCTACCCTTGTCAGTCTGAAGGGCCATTCACCCATAAGGTAGGAAACAACATACAAAATCCATCGTGTACAGAGACTAAAAGCACTGGGGGCGGGGACAAAGATCCTTTCGTTACTCAGTCTTCCAGGGCAGCACAAATTTATTCCCTTACTATACGAGAATAATTGTTCCCGTTACAAAGTGGCGTCACGAACAGGATACGTATAGGCACATTTAACTAGTCACACGTCTCCAGGCCCACAAGTTGTTTGTCAAGAAAGAAGATGGCTGAACTCGAAGACTTAAAAAGAGAAATGGCGGAGATGCAAAGGCGATTTGCAGAGCAGTCAGGGGCCCTTGAACAAGCCCGAGCAGAACAAAGAGAAGCTCTGTCTCTAGCAAAGGTTGTAATTGAGAGTCAAGCCTCTGCACAAACGTCTCCTGCTACTATCTATATCCCACGAGATCGGAAGTTGCCTGAATTCAGTGGCTGCGGATCAAAACCTGGCGAGTTAAGTATTGAGGAATGGGTGTCATCGATGAAGTCTGCATTTCAAGTCATGAGAGTGCCTGCTGAGGACAGGGTTGAGCTAGTAAAACAGCACCTAAAAGATGAAGCCAAAGCCACAGTGAAGTTCATGATGGAGGGAAAGGAGGAGACTGTTGATAATCTTTTCTCTGTTCTCCTTGACACCTATGGAGATAAAGTGCCCATTGGAACAAGGCTGAAAGATTTCTACGATCGTGCTCAGAATGCAGGTGAAACGATACGGTCCTACGCATATGACCTTCGAGAACGACTGCATCGTGTTCAGCGTCGAGAACCAAATAGGGTGGCCGATGTTGAAAACGTCCTGAAGGAACAGTTAGTGCTTGGCTTAAGAGATGACTTTCTGCGACGCGAGATGAAGCGCAGGCTTAAATCTGAGCCAGATCTAACTTTTGCGCAGCTGATGCAAGCAGCAATTGTCTGGTCGGAAGAGGAGGAGACGCAGACACCTAGTAATGTAAGGTCCAGTACTCGGACCAGAGGAGTAGTGAATGTTACTGCAGCACAGGATGCTCCTTCTGCCTTGTCGCTAGAGAAACTGCATGAAGCGATCCAGAAAATCGCTGCTCGTCAAGAGGACTTATATCAAGCTGTGTACGGAAAAGAAAGAAATAAGCCACCACCAAGCCATCCTAAGAAACAACCGTTAAAAGACAGTGAAGGTCGATATATTTGTTATTCATGTGGTGAACCTGGACATACCAGTCGTTACTGTTCACAAACTGGCAATTTAAAGAGAGAACTAGCCCCACCTCAGCATATAGTGGATTCAGCTGAAATGTTAGAGGATGACTCAAGAGGAGCAGTGAAGAAAAGTCCAGGGCCCTCGTTGATTCGATGTCACACAGCAGAGTGGATGGCTGATGATACCGCTGAAAAACTGAAAGACAGTGCTTTTGGGGACTGCCTAGTCGTTGACGTGAAGATTGCCGGTGTTCGAACCAAATGCCTCCTGGATACAGGATCAGAGGTATCTACCATATCCGAGTGGCACTTTAAAGAACACTTTGGAGAGCAAAAGCTGAAGCTATCCTCTGCATGCTGGGTCAAGCTGACCGCGGCCAATGGATTGGACATTCCTGTCTTGGGATGCCTGCAGGCCGATGTAGAATGTCTTGGAAAAATACTGCCTGGAAAATGTATATTTGTCCTCAACGACACAAGTCCAGATGTGAAAGAAATGAAAGGTGTGTCTGGAATCATCGGGATGAATGTACTTAATGAAATTCAGTCTTTGTTTATCTCAGCAGAGGGAATGGAGAAAGTCAACAAGTACACTCGACAGGATGAGGCTCAGGTTCGGAGAGTGCTTGCTAGAGTGAAAAAGGAAGTAGGACGTGATGGAAGGATTGGATATGTTAAAATTGCTGGAAAACAAGCTGTCACTATTCCCCCTCGTTGCGAGAAGGTGCTGGAGGGACGTTGTGGAGTATCATCTAAAATAATGAGTCAAGTGCTAGTTGAACCAGCAGCTGGAACAAGTTTGCCAAAAGGGCTTTTAGTGGCGCATGTTCTTGCTAGAACAGAGGATGGGAAGGTCCCTGTGCGCATGCTGAACCTGAGTGAAAAGACTGTTAGACTTGCCCCTCGATCCAGAGTTGCTTCTGTGTACAGACCAAAGGAGGTGATCACAAAAGAAGTGCTTGAATTTCAGGAAGATGACGGCGTACTTCATGTCAAAGAGATGGCAAGAGACAATGGACCAGCCGATGAAACCTCGCTCGCACAGTTACCGGTTCCTGTTGAAGTAAATTCTGAAGGGCTAACACAGGCTCAACTCAAAAAGCTAGTGGAGTTGCTAACAAAGCACAGAGACATTTTCTCTAAGGATGACCAGGACTATGGCTATACTACAGCTGTCTTGCACAACATTCCTACAGGCGACGCACCACCAATAAAGCAGCGTCATCGTCGTATACCACCGCACATATTCCAGGAAGTCAAGAGACATGTCCAAAATCTGGTGTTACAAGGAATCCTCACAGAGAGTAGTAGTCCCTGGGCATCACCGGCCGTTATTGTCATGAAGAAGGATGGAAGCGTACGTTTCTGTTGTGATTACAGAAAGCTAAACCAAGTGACGTGTAAGGATGCATATCCTCTCCCAAGGGTGGATGAGTCTCTAGATGCATTGGGTAATGCCAAACTGTTTTCCACTCTAGATCTGACTGCTGGGTACTTCCAGGTAGCAATGAGTGATAAAGACAGAGGGAAGACGGCTGTTACTACTCCATTCGGCCTGTTCGAGTGGTCTAGGATGCCATTTGGGCTTTGTAATGCCCCAGCCACCTTTCAGCGCCTCATGTGGGTGGTTTTAGGTGACCTAGCCTTTGATGTTCTTCTAGTCTACCTGGATGATGTTATTGTTTTCTCTAAAGACTTTGAAAGCCACTGTGAGAGGTTGGAACTTGTCTTTAACCGTTTGAGACACCATGGCCTAAAACTAAAGCCAAGCAAGTGCTTTCTCCTACGAGCTGAAGTTAAGTTTTTGGGGCACCGAATTTCTGCCGAGGGAATAAAAGTGGATGACGAGAAGGTCAAAGCCCTGGAAATGTGGCCAAATCCCAAAAGTGTCAGGGAGGTTAGGCAAGTACTCGGATTTATGAGCTACTACCGAAAATTCGTCCCAAGGTTCGCTCAGATTGCTAAGCCTTTACATGCATTGGTAGGGGGAGGAAAGAAAAACAAACGCCCAGTAACTTTCTTCTGGAGTCAGGAATGTCAGAAGGCATTAAATGAGTTGAAAAAGTGCTTGATGTCACCCCCCATACTTGCGTACCCTGATTTCACTATGCCCTTTACACTTACCACGGATGGAAGTCATCATGGATTAGGAGCTGTACTGAGTCAAAAACAAGGAGGGAATGAGCGTGTTGTGGCGTATGCAAGTAGAGGTCTGAGGAGGTCCGAGAAGAATGACAAGAATTATAGCTCATTCAAGCTGGAACTGCTGGCGTTAAAATGGGCAGTCACAGAAAAATTCAGAGAGTATCTCATGTATTCGAAATTCACTGTCATTACGGATCATAACCCGCTGCGTTACCTTGACTCAGCTAACCTCGGAGCTGTTGAACAACGCTGGGCAGCACAGCTAGCGGAATACAATTTTGAAGTAAGCTATAAACCTGGCCGCCTCAACACGAATGCAGATGCCCTATCGAGAATCCCTTCCACGGAGGTTCCGGAGAAAAATGATGATGGGAAAGATTTCATACAGCTGAGAGCTGATGAAGTGAGAGCATGCTTGTGGCCGGCCAAGACAGTTGACCAGGAGGAATCGGTTAAAAAAGTGGCAGTTCAAACGGCGATAAGAGGGGAAATGAGTGGTTACAGCTGGAGTGAGATTGGAAAACAGCAGAGAAATGACCCTTCGATTTTTCCCATTCTTAAAGTAGTGGCTGAGAATAAAAGGCCAAGCAGAGTGGACCAGAATGGTATGGAACCAAGAAAAAACTTGCCAGGGAATTCGACCATCTTAAGCTGCGTCAGGGAGTACTGTTTAGACGCATTCTGGACCCTAGAGATGGAGAGGAGATCTGGCAGATAGTTGTGCCTGAACGTCTACAACGTGAAGTGTATGAGAGTACACATGAGCATGGAGGCCACTTCGGGGAGAGAAGTACCATGAATAAGATGCGACGCAATTACTACTGGCCTACTATGTCTGCAGATGTTTCATGCTGGGTGAGGCAGTGTAAAAGGTGTATGCTAGCCAAGGATGTCTTTCCCAGACTTAGAGCTGCTATGACCTGTAGTAATGTCTCAGCCCCATTAGAGGTCCTTGCCATGGATTACACACAGCTTGAGCAATCTGCTGGAGGGTACGAAAATGTACTGGTCCTGACCGACATGTTTACCAGGTTCACAGTCGCTGTTCCTACTAAGAATCAGAGAGCCAGCACCACGGCGAAAGCCCTTCGTGTTTCGAAGCCAACGTAATCAAAGAGCTTTGCAAACTTTATGGTATAGGGAAAAGTCGCACCAGCCCCTATCATCCGCAGGGAAACTCTCAATGTGAGCGCTTCAATCGTACCATGCATGATCTATTAAGAACCTTGCCACCCGAGAAGAAAAGAGATTGGAAGACACACCTTCCAGAGCTGGTAATGGCTTACAACAGCCACGTCCATTCATCCACTGGTTATTCCCCATTCTATCTACTATTCGGAAGGGACGCACGTTTACCGATGGATGTGCTTGGAGAGAAAGATTTAGAAGACGATGAGATTGATAACCTGGACGATTGGGTGAAAAGTCACCATACAAGATTGAAGACCGCTGTGGAGATTGCAAATGCAGCATCCCAAGAAGCTTCCAGAAGGAGAAAGAGGATATATGACCGCAAGTCGTGCGGCGCTCTTGTGAGGGCTGGAGATCGGGTGCTATTGCGAAACCATAAGCCTAGGGGTAGGAACAAGATTCAAGACAAATGGGAAAACACACCGTACATAGTGTTAAAACAAAATCACGCAGACATACCTGTGTTTACCATTAAACCAGAGAAAGGGGGTCTGACAAAAGTAGTGCACCGGGATCAGCTCCGACATTGTTCGTTCCCGATACCTCGTACACACCGACACAGAATGAGAGATCAGCCAGACTCAGATACTGACATGTCAGATATTGTCTGTTTTCCAGAAACTTCACAATGCCCTATTCACCATGCACACACCGGGGTGGATCAAGAGGGGTTAGGGGAAGTAGATCAACCTGAAGGTAATGAGGGTCAGGATAACACATCTGATTTGGATTTGAGATTGCAAGATAATTCAGATGATGCAGATATTTCTGGTGATGGTAGAGAAAGTGTCCCTGAACTAAGACGTTCTCAAAGACAAAATAAGGGCACTTTACCTGTAAAGTACAGAGATGACTATGTTTTATATTAGGAGTCTAAAACAAAAATAAGTTCTGTTACAATGTTGTATTAGTATCTGGGATTATGTGTGCATAACAATGTTGCCCTAACATGCTGTTTGTGTTTCAGAGATGGAGCTGCTGGAGATGTCGATGGAGTGGCAGGGTTTAGTGGGGGGGAATGTAACGGTACCTATTTTTTAATAGTAATTATTTTGAGAGACTTTTATTTTGACGAGCAGATTGGTTTTCATGCGTGTGGCGAGTGTGAAAAAAAAGGGGTTAGCGGAAGTGAGTGTCGTGTCGCGTCTGAGAAGCTGTTCTATAAAATTTCTTTAAGAGAACTAAATTAGATCGGAGCTTTAGTCGGATAAAGGACAGCACTGTTTTGTGGACTGTAAGTTCTACACCGTTAAGGACTGCGTTTTGGGTCGATTGATTCCTGAGAAGCTTAGCCGTCGCTGGAGTGAGGCAGCAACTTTATGCTAGCTGCAAGCACGCTCGTGGGTGCTCAGTGTCGGCTGCTGTGTGTGTTCGTGGGTCGTGAGCACTGTTTTGAGAAGATTTGAATTTGAGTTTACCCTGCCATCCAAACGACATCTCAGCTGATTCGTCTCAAGAGTGATTTGTTTATTATTCACTCCTTTGTGATTCATTTGATCGATTCATCGGGATACTGCTATTGAAAGAGGGAATTAAATTACATCTCTCGAGTTAATTGCAACGCACTCTACGTCAAGACAACGTATTTCTACTCATCATTCTACAGACTGGTATTTCCTATTTGTTCTTTTGGGATATCGTGGTTTGATGGACGGTACAGTTAAAACTTTAAGTTGAGCGTTTGGTGTGTGAAATTGTAAATGCTCATTGAGAACTGTTATTTTCTCACTGTTTTGAATGTATTTGGGTTCAAAAGGTCAATTTAAGTGTTGTGATTTAATTCTGAAGTTCTAAGTGAATTTTGAATTTTAAGGAAAATGAGAGTTTCCTTTGACGAAAAGAAGGGGGTTTTATTTTTCTAAAGTGTTATACTATATACTGAATATATTGAAAGTGATTGTGTTTGGGTGACAGTACAAAGAAATCCACGCAATACATTTGTTTCTGTAACTTTTCTGTTTATTTTTCGTTGATGTTTTCATTATATTGAGTATAGAGACTAATTCTTGTTTAAGAAATATATATATATAGAAAATAAACAAGGTTTATATTTCTTTATACTTACCTGAAGTGTAATCTTTAAGTGAAGTCTGTCAGGGAGTAAGGGCGTCTCACCTACCTTAATAGACTTGGGGAGGGAGGAGTATGTGAACTTTTTATATATAATTCTGTCTCACATAGTTTTTACTTCAGAAGGCTTTCTCGTGACATTAAACTAACTGGAGCCTACCCTTGTCAGTCTGAAGGGCCATTCACCCATAAGGTAGGAAACAACATACAAAATCCATCGTGTACAGAGACTAAAAGCACTGGGGGCGGGGACAAAGATCCTTTCGTTACTCAGTCTTCCAGGGCAGCACAAATTTATTCCCTTACTATACGAGAATAATTGTTCCCGTTACATTTGCACACTAGTTACAGCAGATATGTACCCACTTATAAATAAAATGTCTGTGTGTTTGTGTTCTGCTCACTCTGCAGCACTGGGTCTGTCTGCACGGTATTGTGGCTGCTGGATGTTCCCTCAACACTTTTCTCAAGATGCCTTACTCTGGAAACACTTTGTGTGCTGTGAGTTCGGAGGTACCAGCAAATCACACGGCAATCTGAGAGAGTAAAACTACAGATAGAGTGCACTGCTCATGTGATAACTTTGCTTTGTGAGAGTCTGTGCCTTTAGCAAACTATGAAGCTTCTGCACTTGTGAAGTGGCCTGATAGATATAGATCAAAAAGTTATTTCTACGTTATAACTGTTAAGTACACTTTGCCATTGTAGCTGATTTTGGAGCTCTATATGTAGCTTATTTGACACCCCATGCACTGTCAAAAGTCCAGACATCATAGTGTCAGGGTGCGAATATGGACTGCAGAGCACCGACTAAGGGCAATGAAAGGCTTTAATATAAGTAGTTCAAATTGCAGAGGTAGGAATAATGAGAAAGGACAGTCAAAATTCCCAGGCACAACAGAAAAATAATCCGGCAAGGGGGGCCGGATAACATAAATTATTTGCTAACATAAATTAGCAAATGACACAGGGAGAACAGAGCAAAAGTCAAAACCGAGGAACACTCCAACAGAGGGGCAATAGTCCAAGAGAAAATAAAAAGATCAAACTGTATAAACAAAAGCAACCTGTAATCCTCAAACCAAAACAGCAGACAACTGCCAGGAGAAATAGTTCCGAGTATCAAGCCACGATCAAGATGGCTGCCAACCTGGACATGGCCATAGAAATACTGAAGCAACACCTCAAGACATGAAGCAGAAATTTAAAACCTGGCCACAACAGGGACTTTAGTAGGATAATGGTCCAACCACTGAAAGGTGGGGTGCACGTTGTTTGAGAAAGCTTCAGAAAACTGAGTTGGGGCGACAAACAAAACAAACGTGTAGCCAATGATCATAAAGGGGCGTGTCTTGTCAATATGTGGCAGAGAGAGTGTTCAGTGTGCATGTCTGACATTAGCATAAAGGGGCGTGTCTTGTTAATATGTGGCGGAGAGAGTGTTCAGTGCGCATATCTGACATTAGCAGTAAGGGATTGAAACATTGACAAGGCGGATAAAAACGAAAAGGGAAAAAAGGCTTACGATAAGGCAAGAAGCAGGACCCGTGTTAATATAGGATCAGCATTCCAGCGCTGGAGAGAACTGAATGTCTTCCTCGTGAAACGGAGCTAAACCTTTCACGGTACAACACACAGTACTACAAAAACACATTGGACCAGTATTACCATAATATTACTCATTAAGTTCATTTATTGATAAAAATATCCCCTCGGCCAGCTGCCCCAGCAGGTTCTGCCATAATAGGTGCCTGGGTTATGTATGTATGTCTTGGTGGAGCTATCAAAACAGGGGTGACACCCATTTGGGTTAGGGGTGTGTTTGTTTTGGTGATTTCAAATGTCAACATTGGCTTTCAAACATTGTACACCAGACCTTTAGCCTTTATGGATGCCTCGGGTATTGGGGCATTGTTTCCCAATTTTTGCCCATATCTGTTTCCACCAGAGGAATTTGTGGACCGAGAAAGGGAGGGATAAAGTAAGGATTGAGGGATTAGATACGCTGTATTTTCTGTATAGGGTCTTCTAAAGTGGTTCTGATGTTATTGCAGGCCAAGTAGTACAGGCTCTGTAAGGACTTCAGAGCCTTGTACTGTATATGTTAGCAAAAATGAAAGAGGGATGATTTACTCGCATTAAAATAAGACGACACTTTACCTCTGCTTTTAAAGTGTGACGGTATTGTGGTGAAAAAATTAATAAAAATAAATAAATAAATAAATAAATAAATAAATAAATACATACATTTTAGGGTGGTAAAATTGCAACTCATGCAAATCATTTAAAAATCACTTCAGTAAATTCATTAGCAACTGAGATATACAGTACAACAATTTGTAAATCCTTCCAGCACTACCTTGACTAACAGCATTCACACATGTATTATCATGTATATACACCTCCCACAAAAGCATGTACAGGTTTGAATCACCAATAAGGGTCAGAAACATTGGCCACATTAGAAAAACATATAGTTTATTGACAATTTTCTAATAAAAGCAAAAATAAAATAGCCACAGAAACATTTGTTACTTTTCCAGGGTCAAAGTCAATGAAGGGAACTGGAAGAGAACTGGAAGAGCCCAGCTCTCAGGCTGAGGGTGACCAGAAGTGGGTGAATAATCTAAATCTATTCTTTAACAGATTTGATCAGCCACCCTCCCCTGCCCCCATCCAGTCCCCTCTGTGCAACCCCCTTCTCTGCTTCCACAGCAAGCTGCTCCAGCCCCACCTCTCTCTGCACTGCTATCAGCTCAAAGCCTACACACAACACACCTAACCCCCCTGCCAATTCCCTCCAGCCCCCACCCCAACCAATACACACTGCCCCTTACAGAAGCCCAGGTGAAAATGGAGCTCAGGAAGATCAAAGCGAGGAAGGCTGCGGGTCCAGACAGCATCAGCTCCAGGCTCCTTAAGACCTGTGAAGACCAGCTGTGTGGCATACTGCTGTACATGGTTGACCTGAGCCTGAAGCTGGAGAAGGTGCCACAGCTATGGAAAACATACTGCGTGGTGCCTGTACCAAAGATGTCCCACCCAAAAGACCTTGGGGACTACCGACCAGTAGCACTGACCTCCCATCTGATGAAGACATTGGAGAGGCTGGTGCTAACTCATCTGCGACCTCTGGTGAGCCCATCAATGGATCCACTTCAGTTTGCCTACCAACCTGGCATTGGAGTGGAAGACGCTGTCATCTTCCTCCTGATTCGGGCTATTTCGCGTCATGTTTTTTGACTCCTCCAGTGCTTTTAACACCATAAAACCTGTGCTCCTGAGTGATAAGATGGTGTACATGGGTGTGATCCATCATATGTGTGCTTTGATATTTACTACCTCACAGAACGACCACAGTACTTGAGGACTCGTGACTGTGAGTCTGACATGGTTGTTTGCAACACTGGAGTCCCGCAGGGACCTGTCAGCAACCTGTCACCTACAGAAGTTCTCTGATGACTCTGCCATCGTCGGTCTGATTACAGATGATGATGACAGGGAGTACATAGGACTGATCCAGAACTGTGGACTGGTGCCAACAGAGCTGCCTCCAGTTAAATGCGGGGAAAGCCAAAGAACTGGTGGTAGATTTCCGCAGGCACAAACAAAATTCATTACCACCAGTGAACATTCAGGGAAAGGACATAGTAAGAGTGGACTCTTACAAATACCTGGGTGTTCATCTGAACAGCAAACTTGTCTGGACAGACAATACTGAGGCAATCTACCAGAAAGGGCAGAGCAGACTCTTTCTGCTGAGAAGACTAAGGTCTTTTGGAGTGCAGGGAGAGCTACTGAAGACCTTTTTTGACGCTGTGGTGGCCTCAGCCATATTCTATGGTGTGGTATGCTGGTGCAGCAGCATCTCTACTGCAGAAAGGAAGAGACTGGACAAGCTGATCAGGAAGGCCAGCTCAGTCCTGGGGATTCCTCTGGACACTGTACAGGAGGTGGGAGAAAGGAGGATGGTAGCAAAACTATCATCATTGCTGGAGAATGACTCTCATCCCCTGTATGAAATGGTTTCATCTCTGAGCAGTTCCTTCAGTGACAGACTGAGTGTCTGAAGGAGCGATACAGACGGTCTTTGGTTCCTGCTGCAATTAGACTTTACAATCAGAGCTGCTCCCAGTGAACCAGTCACCATAATACACACTGTTATTACTGTTTAACTGCAATAATAAACAATAACAAAGTATTTTAATCAGGTGCAATAACAGAAATTTTGAAAAATATGCAATATTACCTATATGCAATATGTCTTCAGTGTAACCACTACTCTTTTTACACATTTTTTTTATACATTATATATGTAAATTGTCCCTAGTGTGTGATTGCGTGAGTGAATGAGTGTGTGTGTGTGCCCTGCGATGGGTTGGGACTCCGTCCAGGGTGTATCCTGCCTTGATGCCCGATGACGCCTGAGATAAGCACAGGCTCCCCGTGACCCGAGGTAGTTCGGATAAGCGGTAGAAGATGAATGAATGAATGAATATGTAAATATGTCTTCAGTGTAACCACTGCTCTTTTTATACATTTTTTATATATTATTCACTGTAATATTCTAAGGAAATATAAAATTTAAGATCTTGACAGTTATCAGACGTTTTTGGATGTCTGTCTCATTTTTTAAGTTTTGAATGAGTTTTAAGAGACTTTATACAAAAAAAAAACTAACATTAAAGTAAACACTAGAGCATTAACCAGAGGAGACTGTAATGTAAAATGGTGTCTATCAGAGGCACACAGTCATGGAATACATTACCAGCTCAAGTTAGGAATTGTGACAATTACTTAACCTTTAAAAAAAATAAAACCTTAAACAATGACTGAAATCAAACCAGCGATGTACCCATTAGAGATGAGCCGGATACTCGGCTGAAACGAGTATCCGGTACGGATAAAGCACTTCTGCCGAGTACGAGTATTATACGAGTAATACGAGTCAATATCTGTGCTCGGATTGAATGAAAATAATCATTGGGTAGCTGATTGTGTCAGCGTTCTGTGATAGGCTAGTCACAGCGCCCCTCCCCTACACACATACAGATGTATTGTGTTGCTGTGTCTCGCTCTGCTCACTCACAGTCACACACAGACCAGCTCTCTGTCTCTCCCTCAGTCACTCGGGTTCGCGGGTCTTTTCTGTTAACGTTTAGGGTTTCTTCAGCTTTTTACTTCGGGTTGTAACGTTAATAATACGTACAACCAGTAGAGTTCTGGTAAAGGTGGGTTCGTTCAGACGTGGTGCTTGCTTGGTAGAATGCCACTCGCATTGCGTCTCTGCCTGTCGGATATAATTAATTTTCTTTTTTAAACATTCAGCTGTCTCTAACCAGTAACCAGACACTGAGTGTCTGACATGCTTTTGCTGTATTTCATAAAAACATAAAGGTAGTAAGCTAGTGTTATAAATATTACAAATTAATTATTACCGGTTAAAGCCCCGACCGTTTCAAGACAAGCCCCGCCTACTTCCGGGTTAGGCCCCACCCACTCCGAGTACGGATACAGATACAGATAATTCATATGGTTAACAGATACGGATACAGATACAGATAATGCTGTACTCGCTCATCCCTAGTACCCATATGTAAATAATTCTCACTGGATGTCTGTTCATAGTGGCCTTTTAACTTCTATGTGACTGCTGTTTACTGTACTTAGTCTTTGTTGTTCTGTGTAATATGTCTACATGTTGTTATGTTTGTAAGTAATTTGTATTTTGTGTTTTATGATACCTGCCTTAGGACAACGGATGAAATTTAGCTATTGTGTTAATTCTGGCATATTTACACTGATGCTCATTGCTGATTTGTTGATCAATGTGCACTGTCCTAAGTCAAAAATAAATAAATAAATAAATAAATAAATTACTTTTTTGTTTTTGTATACACTGTATATTATATTATGTCTTTATTCTTTATTCTTTTTATATATTTTTGCTGCTGTAACAAAGAGATTTCCCCATTGTGCGACGAATAAAGGTATATCTTATCTTATCTTATCTTTTCTTATCTTGGAGCCTACAAACAGAGGCAGAGTGTCAGGCTAAACCAACCAAGCATACCTTCCTCTGTGCAAGCACACTCACTCAAACTCATGGAGGTAAAGAGCACAACAGATGGTGAGGAAAACCTACCAAGAAAGGACCAGTCCTCTATATTCTGTGTTCAGGCCATGCCAAACAAAACAACAATGCCAAAAAAAAAAAAAAAAAAATGCAAGGGATAACAAAAGAATCAACTCAAGCCCCAAATCTGGAAACAGAAAAGCACTGCTCTCTAGAGCAAATGTGGAGTACCCCCAACTATGTTGTAGTTAGATGCCTTCACAATAAAGATTTGGCCACTGCCACAGTGGAATGGCAATTCAGAGACACTGGAACTAGGCAACATATTAAGTGCATCAGAAATGATGTTTTTGTGGTGGGGTTATGAAGGGTAACAACAATTATTACTAGAAATCTAAATGAAGAAAGTAACGAGGTATCAATTTCGACTACGCCACTTTGGGAATTTCACCCAAAGAATTAGAATGGAACACCTACAACTGGCATACACAAATTCATATCACTAATTGGAGTCAGAGACAAAAATTACCTTTATTGACATCATTTAAGCAATATTAAAATAAATAAAAAAACATTTTTCAGCCAAACGGACTACAGATCTCTTTCTTTGAACGAGTTGAGAGCCAGGGACCAGAGCTTACCAGTATACCAGAAGTAGATAATCAGACCATACCCATAATAAGTGCATCACTGCACTTCACTGTGTACACGCACGCCCCCACACACACGCTGAGATGGTCACTGCACACTCGTGAGGAAATACCACCACCAAAAACCAGTCCTTCGCCCCTAGTGCTCAGGCCCTGCCAAGACAAAGATGACATGCATCGATTACAGTCACGTTAGAGACTGGATCAACTCAACAAAACAAAAGTAAATAAATTAAATGTTAGCAACCAATAGATAGTTGTTTGAACAAACCAATTTCAACAAAATACAATTAAATGTAAAAGAAGAGGAAAGAGAAAAATAGACAAATTTGTAAACAAATTATATAAATCAAAAACAAAATCCAATACAAAGTAAATTAAATAAGAAATCACAAAATCCAAATTTTAAAACACAGTTCAAACCTCAGAAGCTATACAAAATCGAGTGCAACTGAAGAACACAAAAGCAAACAAAAAAGGTTTTAAAAAAATATAATCAAAATTGCAAATAAAATACTTCCAACTCCAGAAATAAAATATTAACACAACTAAAAAGAGCAAACAAAACAATATAAAACAGCCAAAAACGAAAAATAAACAAAAAGATGAACTGGATAGGACAGTTACAGAAAAGTGTTGATAATACGTTGAGCTGAAACGTACCGTTTGGCCAGAGTGACATGACTTTCCTCAGCTCCCCATCTAAAGCATTGTGGACTCACTGAGAGGCCCTGCAACTCACTGACCCTTTTGGCTGATGAGCCTTAAAAAATAAAAAAAATACTTGAGCTTGAAAATATGAGCCTTTCTAGGGGCTCCACTTCCAGCACCCACTGAGTGTGTTACTGGTACTGGTGGGTAAACGTTTGTAGCCCTTCTCAGAGCAACCAAAGCACACAGCCATAGTCATAATAATAATCAGCTGAGATCCCCTGCACACTCCCTGCCCAGCCAAACAGCATTTAGCTAACAAGCTCGTGACTTACGGTAGATACCAGTCACTGCAAACCAATGAGTGTTAATAAACTTAAACACAACAATACCGATAAGCAGTAAGAAGATATTGATTATGATCAGAGCCAGGGTCAATCACTGAGCTCTATAACACACCTGAATGTCACCGGAAATCCTAATGACCCATCAAACTAGGTAATGAGCGGGTCCATAGCCAACGATATATCTGTTCCAAAGTTTTTAAAGTTCAAAATGTGTTAGGTTAAGCTTATGCCAGCACAAACTACTGTGTGCACTTGAACCCCACCCATCCCTCCAACATCTTTCAGCTACCATCAGGAAGAAGGTACAGAAGCATCAGAGCCCACTTTGCTAGACTGCGGAACAGTTTCTTCTCCCAAGCTGTGAGAGCCCTGAACTCAAACCTCCACTGCCACCCCCGAAAATATACAGGTCTCCTGTGACGTGACCCACCTGACCACCACTAGCCGCACTCACCACAGCATTAGCACACTGGCACATCAAAACTAAATACGGTGTACTAAACCCACAGACAATACACATGTTTACATGCTCGTGTTGCACATTGTATCTAATCCGCTACCAGCTGCTTGACTTTGAATGCCTCCTGTTGCACGTGTACAATATCAAGGGAAGCATTGTATAGTCTACATAATGTAACACATTACATTCAAAGTAATGTAAATATAAATATTTAGACTACATATTTATATTTACATTTATTTCTTGAGTGTATTTTTTGTACTGATGGCATAGTCTGTACCTGCCCCTGCTTCGTTGTTGTTTTATGTTTAATGTCTGTATGGATGTTGCACCATTTGACCTGTGAGACACGACATCTCGTTCCACTGCATGTCTCAACAGGTAGCAAAATGACAATAAAGAAACTTGAACTTGAACAAGATCTCTCCACAAGAATAACGCAGTAATCTACCGGAAATGACGTATACCAGGTGGCACGGTAATAATATAATGTAAGGTATAATAATATGGTTTCCAGTTCTTAAATATGATAGTGCGAGAATAGATGGTTTTATAACGCCTGCCTGATGGCAGCAGTTCAAAGAGATGGAAGCCTGGGTGTGTGAAGAAATTCTAGTCTTTAGTAGTATTTAGAAATAATAGTGAGTTATTAAGGATTTGTCAGTAATATGCTGATTGTTTTCTTTAATTTTCTGGTCATCATGCTGTATAGTCTGGTTGCTCAGGTCTGTGCTGAACTCAATTTGCAATGACCCATTAGTTCCTCATGAGCTCTCGGTTGCACTATTATAAAATGTTGTATAAAGGAAATTATTTATATTTACATTATTTGCTCTCCAGTGTCACCCAAATGATAATGGGTTCCCTTCTGAGTCTGGTTCCACTCAAGGTTTCTTCCTCATATCATCTCAGGGAGTTTTTCCTTGCTACTGTCACCTCTGGCTTGCTGATCAGGGATAGGAATAGATATATAGTATTTTAAATTTTAAGTTAATATTTTTAAATTAATTTTACATTTTAATTGTATATATTCATTTATTTATTTTCTTCTTATTGTTATCTTTTTATTTATTTGTTTGTTTTTATTTATTTATTTATTTATTTATTTATTTATTTATATAATCGTCATAGAATAGAAGTAAAACGTGAAAACAGAACGCGGAGGTTTCAGAAAAACACTGAACTTTGTGCGAGTAATGTGTTTGTTAAAGTTACTTTGATTACGAGAAGTTAATAATGGAGACGTTTATGAGTGCAGTTTGGGCGGCTTTACAGAGTTTTTCTTTCCAGACTCCTGCTGGTTTCGGTCGTAGCTGCAAACGTGGCAGTTATTATTTATTATTATGTTAATCAGGACGATGAGGAGGAAACGACAGGGAACACAGAGGACACCACCGGCCCTGTAGTGTTCTCTGAAAGTTGGTGAAGTTTATTATCTCATTACAATGGCATCTGTCAAGCAGTGCGATGTATTAGTTAATTCTCAAAGTTGATCTTTGACAAGAACCATGGTCACGTGAGCTGATTGTGGCTGATCGGTGTTTATGTAAATCAAAGTTCTAAGTTTTGCATATGCTGACATGCAAATGTATAATCATAGACATTTAAGGACACCACAACAGCACAGACTGTATAACAGACAGCAGACATTCTCTCTTTATTTGAACTTTGTGGACAGTTCAGTATCAGAATCAGAATCAAAATCAGAATCAGATTTATTGTCCAAGTGTGTTGACACACACAAGGAATTTGGTTCCAGCAGTTTGTGACTCTCAAAGGTACAGGCATAAATAACACTATACTATACAAGAAAACAATGCAGACGATGAGATACAATATAGACAGAATGAGTATAAAATATGAATATAAAATGAATAAAATATACAAAATATGAATATCGAATATGAATGATCAGTTATGTACATAAAGTGTGGGAGTGCAAATAACATTCATTGTGCAATATTATGCTTTGACAAGAACCTATACTTACTATAGTATACTATACTAGCTTTACACCTGATTTCATGAATGCATTTAATGGTTTTTTTTGTTTTTGTTTTTTTTGTGTGCGCTCACTGAATTTTCAAGCAGACACTGAGCCCCAGGACTGGAGAGAGGTACAGAAATTGAAAATGCTAAATTGTAAATAAAATTTTTAACTAAAATGCCATTTAGTGTGAACTTCACTGATGCTTCTTTCTTACTTAAAATTCACAGCTTTACAAAAGGTTATATCAGCAAAGAGCAACGAAAAATAAATAATGAGGCATTAGGCTAATTTCTAAATTTCTCCAATTCATCTTCACCTCCAAGATCCCATCCCTCCTCTACAAATTCCTCTGTTTTCCCCCAGTATCATCAGAGATGATGACAATCAGAGACATGCTCTTATTCAGGTTATCCTGCCACGCCAACACCATGACCTTATTGGCCGGTTTCTAGGTTACAAACCACCAGTGTGACACCATTTGCCGAGGCCAGGGAGAGGCCATTATTTCTGGGACATTACAGAATAAACTAAATATATTACAAAAAGATTCATGTGGACTTTTTAAATAACCAGAATGAAGTCATGATTTTTTCATAACAGGTTTTAAACTGAAAGATGTAAGGATGAGAAAAATAACTCAGCTGTCTGTTTTACAACCACAAACAAAGATGTATTTTATTAGGATTTTATGTGATAGACCAACACAAAGTGGCACATAATTGTGAAGTTTCTTCTTATTATTCTTTTTATTATTTATTTCTCTAATGTTTCCATACTTCTGTAAAGCTGTTATTAGACAATGGAAATTGTTAAAAGAACTATACAAATAAATTGAATTTACATTTGAAATACTCAAGGGTGGCTCGCTTTCTCACTTTCACAGAGCTTGTGAAATTGCTTCCACTGTGTTTTTTTTCTTTTCAGTTTATACCAGGTGGATGTCTCCCTACGCTTTAAGGGTCTGCCACACGCCAGGAAACTAGCTAATATAGTAAGAGTGTGAGCTGGCTGTTAACATCTTGGAGAGCTGTGACCAAATTTTTATGAGTTATTTACATAAATCATTTCATGTCTGTGTTTGATTGTGGTGTATATCATTTGCTGTCCTATTTTTGTAATAAATCTTTGTACCTTGCAGGGGCGGTTCTAGGATTTCCTCTTTAGGGGGTTTAGCCCTCAGTGAGAATTTAAAACAAGAAGAGTTTTATATATTATATGACTACATAGTAAGCCAAAAGTTATGGCATTATTTAAAATGGCAAAAGTGGACACCAAAATTTTATGCATGATGTAATGATGCCAGTCTTGAATCAAATCAGTTCATGTATGTGTGCATTCTCTACGAACGTTGTGTCCAATGAATGCAGTCATTAATAAAAAATATTCACAAGATAAAGACCAAATCAATAAATGTTATTTTTATTTAGTATTGAAAGAATTGTTTGCATTGATATTTTGTTTGTGCTATCATCTCTGTTAATAAGAATAGTGAAATTAACGTTATAGATAAATGCCTCCAGCTCTGACTGACTGTGCTTCTCCGTTCAAATATTGCAGACAGCTGATGACGCACTTCTGAAAGACTACAACGCATGTGCGTAACAGCAAAGTAAAAAAAATTCGCTCTTGGATCAAACTGATAAATAATTTTCTTTCCCATCGATGACATGTCCTGCATTTTAACGTAATTTTTATTTTTTACTTTTGAAAGTAAAAATTATAGTTATAGTTTTAGGGTGGCTGAGATCACAGACGGGGGACTGGAGCCACCCTAAAAAAGGTCTAGAACCGCCCCTGGTACCTTGAATGATTTGTAGTGTATTGTTTTTGGGCCTGTGCTCTCTAGAAGTGTTTCTCTTTAAAACTAATTTTGAAGGAGTTGCGTAGTGTTACAATTTGTTTGATATTATGTCTAACAAAGGGCTGTACAATCTTCAAAATACTGCACTGTGCATTCATATCTAAAGAAACATTCAAATAACTAATTTATCATGAAATACCACAGGAACATAAATTTATTTAAATAACCCCCAAAATATGTGGACTCACAAAACAAAATAAAAAATGAATAAAGACAGTGTAATCCTAAATGTCAAAGTAATGAATGAATAAAAAATAAAATATAATTATTTTGTTTAAAAATGATTACAATTCAAGTATATGTATTACAATCAGTGTTGTGTAAAGTACTAGAAAGCAATACTTGAGTAAAAGTACAAGTATCGTACTAGAAAAAGACTTCGGTAGAAGTGAAAGTTACCTTTTAGAATATTACTCAAATAATATACTATAAATAATATAATATTACTTAAGTATCAAAAGTAATTTTCTGATATTTAATGTACTTAAGTATTTGAAGTAAAAGTAAAAAGTAAAATTTCAGTGATTTTCGGTAGGCATAAGAGGCACTTAGGTAGGAAGAATCTTTCATTCCAATGTACAGAAACATTTCTTGCAAATACGGCCAGGGGTGTAATAACGTTATCTTCTTCACCCTGTTCACCACTATTATCGGAGTGGTCGTCTCAGGCAGGGGCGGCCAACCCGCAGCTCCCGAGCCGCATGCGGCTCTTTGCCCGGTTTCATGCGGCTCTTACGTTCATATCGAAGTTTGTATTTGTGTCTTCTTAATATGTGTGTTCGCTTCGCTTGAGTTCAAACGCGCATGTGAGTGGGATGAAAAAAGGTGATGATCATGTGTGCCCATGTGCCACAGTAAAAAATGTGGCTCTTGGTCTCTGACTGGTTGGCCACCCCTGGTCTACGATAACGGGAGGTCCTCCAGCAGGTGCTTTCATGGCGGTTTCAGTTGTGCTTCCGCCTCCTTTAGCAACATTACGCTGAAATAGAGCGTGTGGAGCTGCGTAATGCAATCTAGGAGCAGTGATTCGTCAAACCTCCCTTATTGCAGTCGCCCACATTTCTTCTGATTTTATTTTGTAGTAACGAGTAACGAAGATGCTTAGTGGAAATATAGCGGAGTAAAAGTATACATGTTATCTAGGAAATGTAGTGGAGTAAAAGTGAAAGTTGACATAAATTTAAATAGCGAAGTAAAGTACAGATACGTGAAATTTCTACCTAAGTACAGTAACGAAGTATCTGTACTTCGTTACATTGCAACACTGATTACAATTGATACATAACTGTTTAAGAATAAGGAAAATAAATTAAATGCAGAAATAATGCATGGTAATATATGCAAGTGTGATGAAATTTCTTATGACAGTCATGAAGAAACTGTAGAGTGAGATGATGCCCGAGTGTGAAATGGTAAATTAAAGTTTTACAATTATTGTTATATAATTATTGTTAATTACAAATAAATAACAAAAGTGTGACAGACCCTTTGAGCATTAATATTGAATTTAACTAATTTGCAGTGTGATGTTTGTTAATATTGAAATGGATACAAGCCGATTGTAGAACCTTTGATGACCGTGAATAGGTGTCTATTACAATGTAAAAATCATCTGACTTGGTGAGTTTTATGCACTTTTCTATTTTTCAATTCAATTCAATTTCAATTCAAGTTTATTTGTAGAGTTTATTTTTACAATTGACATTGTCTCAAAGCAGCTTTACAGAACATAGAACAAAAGGTAAATATAAAGAATAATATAAAGATTAATAGAGTACATAATTCAAGATTAATATTGGATATATTTAAAATATTTTGCAAAAATATGTACATTATTTTTGTTGTTTATATTTGTATGTGATGTTTACATGAAGTTTGATTGATTAATTGTGTAAATCGGTAGAAAATGTCATGCTAACGTCACGTTCTAACTTCACGTGTGCTAATGGTTATGGATATAAAGATACATTTCAATGTAACTATAAGGTCAATATGTTGTTTAAATGTGTTTTGAATGGATAGATGTTCATGACACAGTCTTATGGAAGGAAAAAAACAGGTCAGGTCTGTAATCTGGATTGAAAACAGCACAATTCAAATAAAACTAACACAACTCAAAACATAAACCTTCACTCAACCACTTCAAGAAAACACAGCAAATATGGATACCATACACAAAAAGGCCCACACACAGAAAGCAAGCATTAGGAATCAAGCTGGGGACGTAAGGCTGGGAAGGTGTTAAAAAAAGAAATACAAAAACAAATCAACAAAATACACGTGCTGCCACCATGCAGAACACACCTCTGAGACCGGCCAGCCAAGGAACCAAACAAAAAAACACAGGAGAAACAGCAATTGACTTAAATCTAAAACAGAAGAAAACAAAATTAACAATACATCATATGTTTTATTACAACACTAAACATTTTCATAAACACAATTATCAACTGCCCCATTTCATTTTTATCAGATTAACAATAGTAAAACACCCCCCCACACACACACACATTTACCTTCATCAGCTACCCAAAATAGCAGCCAGTGAGAGTTTCAGCATTTATCCACAACTAACACTCATTTTTCTTTATTTAAAAAATGAAATACATTTACTATATTTGGCAGATAGCAGATATAACAGTCAATGTTTGAGCATCTGTCCACATCTGAGTCAAAACAATTCCAAAAGAGAAATACAATTAAAATCTTTTACAGGGCTCTCAAGTTCTGAAGACAGGCAAGCGGGACATCTACCCCCCAAAAAAAAAATCAATAAAAAATAAAAAATGGGGGAGTAAGTATCACTGACCGCAATTTAACCAAATACAAAGATTTTTTTTGTTTCCATTTATTAATTTGTGTGTGCGTGTGTGTGTGTGTGTGTGTGTGTGTGTGTGAGAGAGAGAGAGAGAGAGAGAGAGAGAGAGAGAGAGAGAGAGAGAGAGAGAGAGAGAGAGAGAGAGAGAGATTGTGACTGGTGGTGTTTATTGTGTTTGTTGCCTTTTTGGACTCCTTTATCATTTGTAATGTTGCTCCCATTTAAAACAGTTCGGCTCATGCCCAGCCATTTTTAGGGTCATGATTGAGGACAATGTCCCGTCCAGAGACAAACTGTTTCGTGTTGAGGTTTTGTTCAAACCGACAAAAGAAAATACAATGAATTTAAATACAGTGTATTTTTTCATTGGTTGTTGCGTTAAATCTTTCTGTAGCCTCTTTTTTTGATTGGCTGATAAATGTCAGGCTCGACTAAGAACTGAGACGCGCTTGAATCCTGCCCGGTTCAATAGAGACAGCGGTGCGGACTGATACATTTTGGGCTCTGCAGCTTATTAAATGTATGATAAATAGTCAAAAGAAAATTCTGCGTGAGAAATACAATGTGTGGCGGGAGACCGCGATAAAATACCGAAATGCGTGACTGTCAATATATTTATATTAACATACTTAATAATATTAACATTACCACTGTAGGCCTCTCTGTGGCAGCAGAAACGGTTTCTTTATCCCCATCATCCTGTGAAGATAAGCATTTCATAAAGTACACTTTATAATACTATTTGTCATAATTTATGGAGTATTGAGTAGGCTACTTACAACTGCCTGGGGTTCTGTTGGGACAGAAGGCTCCAAGAGACAGATATTACCATACTGTACGAAACTATTGAGACCAATGAAAAACCCAACCCAAAGTAATATAAATGGAAATATCATAAAATGTCTACATAAAAAATAACACATACTGTAGGTAGATCTCTACATTTTATGAAGGCACTTAAATCTTCTGGAGTGACTGGCTCTGATGAAGTCCCTCCAGGAATTCCCTCAGCCATTGGCCTTCCAGCATTCAGGCTCAGGGCCATCTCCTCTGCATTTGTCAGAGGTGGTGGTGCAGGTCCTCCCCCCATTTTTGTGAGCTTCTGTATTCTTTCTGTTGGCTGAGTAGTCAAATGAGATTGAACATTTAGACTCATGATAAAAATGCTGCTGCACTGCTAGACACTGAATGCTATTTAGTTATTTATTATGTCAAATGTTTGTAAAGCCAAGTACCCTACACCTATGATATGCTGAAGGCTTACCTGATTGAATTATGTTTTTATATTTCATTTTAAGCTGCTTCAACGTTCTTTTAATGCCTGCAGGATTGCACCTATACATGAAAATTAAATTAATAGGTTTAATAAAATACTGTTCTTTCAGTTTCACCTCTATCACAACAGTTGGGAATTTACTCTAAAATGGCTCTTAATCTTCAACCAGTGTAATTAAATTAATGTAATGATTACTATCTCTAGAAAGTATTGGTCTACTTACTAATTTGGTCTACTTACTTATTAATTACTTTCTAAATCCCACATCAACCTCAACCACTTGAACAATAAGGAGAGACAAGAAACTGTACTTCTAATGCTTTCAAATAAACAATATACAAATGAATGAATTATCCTTGAATTGACCAAAGTGTGTAACTAGAGGGAGAAGGTTACATTAAAAAATATACCTTTTACAATTTCATGTTGAATCCACTATTGTTTTATACAAAATTGTTTTATAGTCTTTAATTAAATTACAGTATTTAGTTTACTTAGTAATTAATTACACCCAACAATGTATAAAACGCATTTCTGCATTTTCATAAACAGTTCTGCTGGTGAGAAATACGCAGACCTCTCTTTGTCTGACGCTGTTGCCATGGTGACTCATTATATCTGCGCTCCATTGATAATGGCTTTTTATAGTTGTGGTGCACGCGCTTAACTCAGAGTCAGTCAATTTAGAGTTGGTTAAACTCCTTTCAGCTGTTCTGTAACCGAAAACTCAGAGTTTGCCATCTCAGGGTTTGTCAACTCAGAGTTCAAGTTTAAACTCAGTTGGTTTAACCTTTCTGAAACAGGCCCGCCCCTGGTATCATAGTTACAACTAGAAAAAATAAGTATTTAATGAAAATATCTGTCCAATATCTGTCCAAAACCTGGCAACAAATGTACACATAATTTGAGGAGCTCATTAGGGATAAATGCAAAACATTTTCTGTAAATCTCCGGTGAGACAATGGCCAGTGTCCAGTGCTATACAAATACAATTTCATTAAATGGTTTCAGGTGAATGTAAAAAAATTCTGTGGAATAATTAAGATAAAATTATGAGTCAATTAATTTCAGCTTCATGCATTTTTGTAATCACTTTGGTGCCCATGATATGAATTATTTATGTTTTTCCTTTTAAAATTTAACATGTTTTTTTTTTTGGCTATCAGTCATCAATCGATGCCCGACGTCATAAAGAATAGAAGTAGAACAGATTTAAAAGTTAAACGTAAAAAAGAACTCGGAGATTTCAGAAAAACACTGAACTTTGTGCGAGTAATGTGTTTGTTAAAGTTACTTTGATTACGAGAAGTTAATAATGGAGACGTTTATGAGTGCAGTTTGGGCGGCTGTACAGAGTTTTTCTTTGGGACCCCTGCTGGTTTCGGTCGTAGCTGCAACCGCGGCAGTCGTTATTTATTATTATGTTAATCGGGACGATGAGGAGGAAACGACAGAGAACACAGAGGACACCACCGGCAGGTAATTTTATTTGAACAACAATGAGAATAAAACAGAAAACAGTAGACTTTGGAAAGCTAGTGCCGCTTAATAACATAAGTAATTAAACCATGCAGCTAATGCGAGCTAGCTAGCAGCATGAATCATCAGCTCGGTTATTAGTTAACTGACTAACTAACTAACTGTCAGCGGTTTACATCATGACGATATTGTTCAGTATGCTAAAGGTTTACAGGGCTCTCAAGTTTTGAAGACAGGCAAGAGTGACATATTTTAAATATGTTTATGACATAAAACATTACAAAACTTAACATTTGAATTAAACAAACATATTCAGTTATACAATGTAGTGCTGGTGGTTAGTAGCCTTATTTTTTGAGATTTAATTTATGATAAAAGACTACTTGTTCTGAGCAGGTGTTGTCAGTGATCCTGGGCCCCCTGGCACCATCTCAGGGCCCCCAGTTTGAGGTCCACTGGCCTAGACTACTTGTTCTGAGCAGGTGTTGTCAGTGAACCTGGGGTGAACGAGGATGATGCTGAACAATTCCAGGATATGCTTTTTTTATTGGTTGTTGCGTTAAATCTTACCCAGATGCAATAGTGCTATTTTCTGATTGGCTATAGTGTAGCCTCTTTTGATTGGCTGATAAGTGGCAGACTCGACTAAGAACTCCAGCGGAGACGCGCTTGATTCCTGCCCAGTTCCATAGAGAGAGCGGTGCGGACAGATACATTTTGGGCGCTGCGGCATATTAAATATATGATAAATAGTAAGTTTTTCGGCGGAAGTGTGTGACAAAAGACCGAAATGAGTGACTGTCACTCTCAATGTGTGATTCTTGAGAGCTCTAGGTTTATGTTAAAAGTTGTAGCAACAATCCACAACAAACACGTCACATATAGAAGCGTGTCTGTTCTCCTGGACTGAGGTGTGATAACTGTTTCCCCCTGTGCAGTAACATACAGTTAACTCTACACTTTACAGCACTCTAAACTCTACACTTTACACCAATCTACATTTGAAACAATTCTACACTTTACGCCACTCTAAATTTTACAATTGATGCCACATTACGCTTTACACAACTCTACACTTTACACCACTCTAAACTCTACAAGTTAAACCATGCTACACTTTACATCACTCTTCACTATTTCATGAGCACACAATTTAGTAAGTTTGTGTGGTCTGACACATCGTGGCTGAGCTGTTGTTGATCTTAGATGCTTCCATTTCATAGTAACAGCAACATTTCAGCTGATCAGAACACACCACAGAGTCCAGCTGGATTAGTTACACACCAGGTGAGTGCTGAGATGTGTGTGATATGACCATATAATATTAGTATTGTGTTAATGATGTCATAATACATTGTCACAATACTTTTCTGTGTCTGTGTCATCTTCAAGATGACTCTCAGGCCCAAGACTGGAATGAGGTACAGAAATTTAAAATTCTAAATTGAAAATAGATTTTTAAATTAAAATGCCATTTAGTGTGAACTTTACTGATGATTCTTTCTTACTTAAAATTCACAGCTTTACAAAAAGAAATATCAGCAACAGAAGGCACAGCAAAAATGAATAATTTGGCGTTACGCTCAAATTTCTACACTTCATCTTTACCTCCAAGATCCCTTCCCTCCTCTAAAACTTCCTCTTTTTCCACTGGCATCATCAGTGGAGAGGACTATCAGAGACATGCTCTTTTCAGGCCATCCTGCCACGCCAACACCATGACCTTATTGGCCAGTTTCTAGGTTATGAACCACCAGTGTGACACCATTTGCAGAGGCCAGGGAGAGGCCACTATTTCTGGGACATTACAGAATAAACTAAATATATTACAAAAAGATTTATGTGGACTTTTTAAAGACCAAGAATGAAGTCATGATTTTTTCATAACAGTCTTGAAACTGAAAGATGTAAGGAAGAGAAAAATCACTCAGCTGTCAGATCCAATTTCTTCTTTTGATTAAAGCCAACAGTTTGACTTTGCTCATTTTTCTTGCTTCCCAGAATGCAATACAATTAAAAATATATATAATTTTTCCCCAAACTTAATTGAGCAGAAATGTTAACTGACAGTCCGATGCGTCTCATGCTATAAAGCTACCATTGCTTTGACATACGCTTGATGTCATTTATATATGACTTGAGTCTTGACTTGATTTGATTGGCACCCTTCACAAAAAGCAAAAATGAATGAGGAGCAATTTGAGTGAAATCATATGGGTCACTGTATAACGCATTAAAACAAGACGGCACTGAACCTCTTCCTTTAAAGTGTAAAAAATATTTAAAACTGCTTTCCATATTCATGTTTGTGCTCATCATTAATTCAGAAAAAAGTGTTTCAGTTAGGTTCCTTTCTCTGTTGACTTGAATATCCATCAAATGTGATGTAACCTCTTGGCAGAGGCAATAATCTCTTGGTGTTTGGTGAAGTCCAAGAACGCATAAGTCTTAAAAAGTGAGGGATTCTTCATGGTTAGAAAATTGTGTAATATTTTACGAGTCACACCATGTGCCTCCATTGACTCCTACACGGTCACAAATATAATCAGGATGTGAAGATTTTATGCACCTAGCTTTCAGCAACTGATCATTTCATTTTTTTTTCTTTATTCAGTAGTTTTATTAAAACACATGATTAGAGCATAATAAAACGTGAGAGAGTAAGGGTTTTTTTTTTGCCTGTTTTTATTACAGTTACAGTAAATCCAAAATATGTCATCACACAATACAGAGTCTGGCTCTTTGTATATGAATACACACTGTTCAGTCTCAAATACATTCTAATGCTGAAATGATGCTTTTTCTACACAGTCATTTGTGTGGTTTGTTAGTTGAGTTTGTCATGTGCTTTCTCAGTGCTGTTGGTCCACAGTGGTTGGAGTTTTTCTAAAAAGGCAGAATTCCGTCCTTCCCGTCATGCAGCGCCAGATGGTGGTGGCGGTGGCATACGCGGCATCTCAGATTTGCACCATGTACCTCTGAAAGGCTGCTTTGCTGAGAGCCAACACCGGGCGACTAGACTGGCTCCACCTTACTGACTAGTCCATGTAGCAAAGCCTCTTGTGTGGTGATAGGCCATCCTGTAAACATACAACACGGTTTAGGATGCTTGCTGGAAAAAAATAAAAAGCTTTAAGTTCCTCAGAACAGCTCTTCCAATAGCCACTCCTAGAGTAGAGCAGAACAGGCTGACATTCACACCGGGAGTTTGTCCGTCACCACAGCGATAACTGGCAACAAGCTGTTGTCTATACCAGTCAGGATGTTCTCTTGCAGAGAGGTTAACATGGCGAGAGACAGAGTATTCCTCCTTTTGGGGTTATTCAAAATGAGTCTCATAGAATAACAGCATAATCTTACTAATGTAATCAATGCTCTTACAAAAGTTAGAAAAAATTAAGCTTAGAGCCAAATCTCCCTTAACATTATCTCATATAGTTACATGTTAAGCATTTTCATGTTAATGACATTTATAAGCTTACAGGGGGGAAAAAATCTGACATTACCAAAGGTAAGATAAGATTAATCATCCCACAATGGGGGAATTTCTCTGTTACAGCAGAATTTTTATTTATATATATATATATATTTATTCATATATAAAGAATAAAGACATAATATGATCTACATAATATACAAAAAACAAAAATGTATAAAAAAAAGAGTAGTGGTTACACTGAAGACATATTGCACATAGGTAATATTGCACATTTTTCAAAATTTCTGTAATTGCACATGTTTAAAATACTTTGTTATTGTTATTATTGCAGTGAAACAGTAATAACAGTGTGTATTATGGTGACTAGTTCACTGGGAGCAGCTTTGATTGTAAAGTCTTATAGCAGCAGGGAGAAAAGACCATCTGTATTGCTCCTTCAGACACTTAGGATCTTAAGGCTCTTTTCTTACATGGAATGTCTGCCAGATTTAAAGGTGGGGTGTACGTTGTTTGAAAGCCAATGTTGACATTTGAAATCACCAAAACAAACACATGATGGGTCCCACCCCTGTATTGATAGTGCCCACACATACATATGTACAGTAAGACAGGCAACTAATGGAAAGAAATGTGTCTTTTTCATAGCTGAAGGGAAGAACAATACAATTGCACATAAACAAACAAGCAAAAATGACACACAAGCATAATCATGCAAAGTATTAGTTCTGTGAAACAAAGCAAAACCAATGTTACTCACCTATCGAAAAGGAAAAAAGCAACCTTGGCCAGATTGGAGATTCCTGAGTCAATAACTCCTGAACTAAATGCTGTTACTACACAAATAACCTCTTTTCTATCGTAGTAATGTAGACAGGCAGCTACAACCCAATTTTCCTCAAAATCAGCTTTCCTCCACGGTGGACAAAATACACAAGTCTCTATGTGTGGACGACTGAGAGACAGATTCCAAGGGACCGTCTGCAAAGTGCAAAAAAAAAAAACATATGTATATATAAAGAATATACAAAAAGACATTTCCCCAAAATAAGTGTTGTAGTATAACTATCAGGACATCAGTGATGTGTTGCCCTGTCTGCAATTTGCACACAATTTACATTGTCCATTACCTGATTACATTCATACCTAAAAATTTTCTTCTCTCTTTTGAGCTATATATGCCACTCCTGAGCTCCCGGTGTTCCTAGTTCCTAGCCTGATCGTCTCTTCTTAAGGAGCTACTTTGTCAATCCCCTGATGTTCTACCCCTGGTTGGAGTCTTGTCGCACAGTGATCACACTGACAGGGATCAATCTGCATGGTCAGTCACTCATGGGATTGTTGTGGATGGAGCCGCCCGGAGGCTGTCATGCCTTCTTTGAACCAATATTGTCAGTCAGACATTAGTTCCTCGGGAGCTCTTGGTTGCACAATTATAAACTGTTGTAGAAAGGACATTATTTAAATTTACATTACTGTTCAGTGTCACCCAAATGAGGATGGGTTCCCTTCTGAGTCTGGTTCCTCTCAAGGTTTCTTCCTCTTATCATCTCACTGAGTTTTTCCTTGCCACCATCACCTCCGGCACCTCCGGCACCTCCGGCTATTGATAAATATATAGTATTTTAAATTTTAAGTTAATATTTTTATCCTTATTTCCTTCTTATTTATTTATTTATTTGTTTGTTTGTTTGTTTGTTTGTTTGTTTGTTTCTCTCTCTCTTCTGTTTCCATACTTCTGTAAAACTGCTTTGAGACAATGGGAATTGTTAAAAGCACTATGCAAGTAAATTGAATTTGAATTTGAAATACTCAAGGGTGGCTCGCCATTTCACTTTCACAGAGTTTGTGAAATTGCTTCCACTGTTTTTTTCAATCCAGATTACAGACCTGACCTGTTTTTTTTCTTTGATAAAGCCGTGTCATAAACATCTATCCATCCAAAACACATTTAAACAACATATTACCCTTATAGTTACATTAAAATGTATCTTTATATTCATATCCGTTAGCACATGTGACGTTAGAACGTGACGTTAGCATGACATTTTCTACTTATCAACACACAAGTAATCAATCAAACTTCATGTAACTTCATCACATAGAAATATAAATAACAAAAATAATGTACATGTTCTTGCAAAATAGAAAAGTGCATAAAACTCACCAAGTCAGATGATTTTACATTGTAATAGACACCTATTCAAGGTCATCAAAGGTTCCACAATCTGCTTGTATCCATTTAAATATTAACAAACATCACACTGCAAATCATTCAATATTAATGCTCAAAGGTTCTGTCACACTTTTGTTACTTATATGTAGCTACCAATAATTATATATAATAATTGTAAAACTTTAATTTACCATTTCACATTGGGGCATCATCTCACTCTCTACAGTTTCTGTAGTCTACAGTATCAATTGTAATACATACAGTAGATGTGAATTGTAATAATTTTTAAACAAAATAATTATATTTTTTTTTCATTCATTCATTACTTTGGCATTTAGGATTACACTGACTTTATTCATTTTTTATTTTGTTTTGTGAGTCCACTTATTTTGGGGGTTATTTAACTAAATAAATGAATTATTTGAATGTTTAGATATGAATGCACAGTGCAGTATTTTGAAGATTGTACAGCCCTTTGTTAGACATATCAAACATATTAAAGTAATTGTACTGACCTGCGTGTCCGTTAGTGACAAATGTACCTGGCCTGCCTAGACAAAGCTTTGACAGACCCACTAAGGAGTGCATCCTATGTTTTGCACGAGTAAGCTGCTATCACGGCAGACAGTATAAATCAAAACTGGTCTTACCTTGGAGTGGGTTGTCCTTCAAAGCCTCAGCGTCTTCAAAGGATCCTCTGCATGTTCTTCTACTTAGTCTATTGTTTAAATTTTAGAAGAAGGAGTCAGACTTAAACCTTCTTGCCTTTTCAGGGTCCTCACAATGGGAGGCCTTGTTTTTATTTAAAGCAATGTAATACACATAAGTGTATGTAATATATGTAAAGAAAAGAAAAGAAAATTACAAATAAAATCTTCTATTTTTCTATTTCATGCCAATAAAAACTATTATTCTGACCACTAAAGACAGATTCACAAATAACCTGCCTGATCTGTCTGGACTTCTTACTGTACCCTTTAATGATAATGCAGCTGCTGGATGTTCCTTCACTCCTAAAGCTGTCTGAAGTATGCAGATACCTGCACTCTGTTTCTTAAGATGCCTCACTCTGGAAACACTTTGTGTACCAGGACATTCATATTTAAAACACTAAATGAGGTATTTAACTCTGATATAAAACCCAAATGTATTGCTGGGATGGAATATCACTAAAAACTAAGGTGTGTGTGTGTGTGTGTTTGTCCACTTTCACATCGTCCCAGTTAAACTGTTCTTGTCCTCCTCTCACTCCTCCTGATCTTGAAGAGCCGAACATCTTCCTCCAATCTTCACGTGTTTCTCATCTACAGAACCTAGCACACTTGGCGCGATTTGAGACACGACCCGGTCGTGTTCTGCGCGCAGGCTGCGCATCGTTGACGCGCTCGAGTACATTGTTGCTGTTTCCTGGCAAGCGGCGCCTTGTGACGTCACTAGTTCCCTGGCTCTGTGTGTAAAGGCGATGAATCAGGGTTTTTATGTGCACTCTGCAGGCTTCCTGACACTTTCATCCTCTCTGAATGAACTCAACGCTCACCATAAACGCAAAGTCATACCAAACAGCTTGTGGAGCTTGTGGAGCTACACACTAACATTATTAATAGTCTCACGGTCATATTTTTAATACAGTGGGCTGAAAATGGAGGTCAGTACCATCGCGAATTTGTTCCTCGAGCATGCTACGACTCTGAGGATGCATACAGGGAACTTAGTGAACCGCTGTTGGCTCAAGAATAAGTGTCCGTCTTCGCCAAGTGAAGAGCTTCAAGATTGCATCAGAGGAACACTTAGTGAGTGGCTTGAAACGTTACCCAGAACACCTGAACTTGATTTGCCCAGTGCTCTGGACTGCACAATAGCACAGAACTCAGAAGTGATCACACCAGAGGAGAGAGAGGAGCTGAGGGTGTCTGTCAAGCTGTTTCTCACAGAATCTGATTGCTCATCTATAATGAATGCCGTGGATATGGCATGTGTGTCATTAGGTGTGTCTCAGCTGGATTCAGTTATCATCGCTCCTCCTCCACTGCCCGAGGGCGAAACCCTGACTCTGTCTCACCTGCAGCCACTGTGGGCCGAGCTGGAGAAAATCGTTCAGAGCCAAAAAGCTGCTTCCATCGGCACCTCAGATCTGGACAAGACTCAGCTAGAAGAGCTGTACAACTGGGCACAGGTAAAACCGAGCAGTAACCAGGTAAATCTGGCCTCCTGCTGTGTGATGCCTCCTGACCTCACTGCATTCGCTAAAGAGTTTGACATCCAGCTGCTGACTCACAATGACTCGAAAGAGCTTCTGAGTTCAGCAGGATTTCAGGAGGCCATGCAGGAGAGCTGCAAGGACCTGCAGGTAGCAGACTGGCGGCTCGAGTGTGTCTTGCGCTACTCCATCATCGTCAAGAGCCGAGGCATCATCAAAGCCAAGGGATACCTCGTTCATGCATGGAAAAGCACCAAATAGCACCTCCTGATCTGAGAGGATCACGGTGCACTTCGTTCGTTTCTGGAATTTCCAAAATGCATTGATTTTTTAGCTTTCTGTAAAGCTCATCAATGAAATGTTTATACGTGATTCATATTTCATCTTCAGTGACGGCTGAAATTCAGCTGACCTCAATCATACTGTGAAATATGTAAGCGCTTGACCGTTTATTCCTGAAAATCAGATCTGTTCAACCTTTGTATCATACATGTGTGCAGCCTGCATCACGTGAATGATTTTATATTCATTTACATGTTTTCATTTTATTCAGGTTTTCATTAGTAATTTCTGGATTTCTTTTCAGAAATTAATGAAAAAAAACATTGGATAACACTGCGATAGTGCTGAGAACTAATTGATGGGGAAGTGTCTAAATCCTAGTTAAGTGGCTCAAGTAATCTTACATAAAAAGCCCTATATGTTTTGGAACATACATAGTTTTACATTGAGGCAAACATTTGATGCAGTTTTCTTGTACGTGTGACCTGGTAGTTAAGGGTGGTCCGGTTTACTAAGAATTGGTTTTTACATGATGCTTCATAAATATTATTTTATTTAGTTTGTCCTTTTATAGAATGTCTGTATTATTCATTCATTCATTCATTCATTTATCTTCTACCGCTTATCCGAACTACCTTGGGTCACGGGGAGCCTGTGCCTATCTCAGGCGTCATCGGGCATCAAGGCAGGATACACCCTGGACGGAGTGCCAACCCATCGCAGGGCACACACACACTCTCATTCACTCACGCAATCACACACTAGGGACAATTTTCCAGAGATGCCAATCAACCTACCATGCATGTCTTTGGACCGGGGGAGGAAACCGGAGTACCCTGAGGAAACCCCCGAGGCACAAGGGAGAACATGCAAACTCCACACACACAAGGCGGAGGCGGGAATTGAACCCCGACCCTGGAGGTGTGAGGTGAACGTGCTAACCACTAAGCCACCGTCCCCCCATGTCTGTATTAAACACCCCCCCCCTCCCCAAAAAAAAGGCGATGAATCAGAATCAGAATCACAGAGAGATAGACAGAGAGAGCACCAAAGCTATAGAAAAAGTACCACAAGGGAACGCTTGAGTTGTGTTCAGGATTACAGGAGGATCTGTTACTGTCAGAGCTCGTTTTCTCCTCCATGTATGTGGAGTTTCTCTCCAGTGTTCTCAGGGATGGCAGGACCGAGGCCAGTGGTTTTTAGCGGTCCCTCAGGTGCTGGGAAAAGCACACTACTCAAAATGTTGCTCAAAGAGTTTGACGCTGCCTTCGGCTTCAGCGTCTCCCATACGACACGGAAACCTCGTCCAGGGGAGGAGAATGGAAAAGATTATCATTACATCAGCAGAGAGGACATGCAGGCAGGAATCGCTAAGGGAGATTTTTATTGAGAGTGCAGAATTCTCAGGGAACATCATTAACGATAATCTGGATGAAGCCTATGAGAAATTAAAAGCAGCACTTCAAAAAGTCAAAAACACCACCAAAGCCTAAAGGTCCAGTGTATGGCTACTGGAGACCAGCACTGGAGACCAACACATTCCTTACACACACACACACATGGACACACTCACACACACTCTGCTTACACACTCCTCTCCCTCACACAAAGCTGATATGTTCCTATAGCTTCTGAAGGGAAAATGTTATTTAAATATATGTTCTTTTATAAAAAAAAAAAAAAACTAAGGTAAAAAAATGTTTTTTTTACTGCTTCTGTTGCTCTAGTAGCAGGAAAAATATATTATTATTATTTAAAAAAAGGCTCAACGTGGATGTGTGACCTGGTATCATAGTTACAACTGGAAAAAATAAGTATTTAATGAAAATATCTGTACAAAGCTTTTATAAGACCTGGCAACCCATGATCACATATTTTGATGAGCTCATTAGGGGTAAAAGCAAATAAATTTACATAAACATTTTGTTTGCTGTAAATCTGCATTGAGACAATGTTCATTGTAAAATAAAATTTAATTGAATGGTTTCAGGTGAATGTAAAAAACGTTCTGTGGAATAATTAAGATGCAATTATGAGTCAATTAATTTCAGCTTCGTGCATCTTTAATCACTTTGGTGCCCATGATATGAATTATTTATGTTTTTGGCTATCAGTCACCAATCGATGCCTGATGTCATAGAGAACAGAAGTAGAAGAGATTTAAAAGTAAAATGTGAAAAAGAACGCGGAGCTTTCAGAAAAACACTGAACTTTGTGCGAGTAATGTGTTTGTTGAACTTACTTTGATTACGAGAAGTTAATAATGGAGACGTTTATGAGTGCAGTTTGGGCGGCTGTAGAGAATCTTTCTTTGGGACTTCTGCTGGTTTCGGTCATAGCTGCAACTGCAGCAGTTGTTATTTATTATTATGTTAATCAGGACGATGAGGAGGAAACGACAGAGAACACAGAGGACACCACCGGCCGCGTAGTGTTCGATGAAAACAGGTAATTTGTACAACAATGAGAGTAAAACAGAAAACAGTAGACTTTGGAAATCTAGTGCCGCTTAATAACTTGAGTAATTAAACCATGCAGCTAATGCGCACTAGCTAGCAGCATGAATCATCAGCTAGGTTATTAGTTAACTAACTAACTGTCAGCGGTTCACATCATGATAATATTAGTATACAGTCGCGGTAATAGTCATATGTTAAAGTGGGAGTGGAGGTTTGACCCAGTGTTCAGTATGCTAAAGGTTTCTGTTAAAAGTTGTAGCAACAATCCACAACAAACACGTCACATATAGAAGCGTGTCTGTTCTCCTGGACCGAGGTGTGATAACTGTTTCCCCTTGTGCAGTAACATACAGTTAACTTAGGGATTGGCGATAAGTCAATTTTATCGAATTACTCGAATGTGTAATTTACATCGACTTGTTTAAATGAAAATCGGTTTTCGCTAACATTTGCTGACACTCCCCTCTGGGCTCCCGTTGTTCCGTATGGGCTCAGCCCTCCCCCGCGCGTTTGCCATAGAGATACACAAACAACATGGCAGCGAGCAGGGAAGAACCCGTTCCCAAGAAAGGCACAGTATCATCTGTCATATGGTATTGGTTCGGTTTTGCGGTATCAGACGCAGAACAAACACCCCGCTGCAAAGTGTGTTTAAAGTCTGTTGCTAGCAAAGGTAGCAGTACGACTAATTTACTGCAGCACCATATACCATTTTATTCAATTTGTTATTATTATTATTATTCAAAAAATATATATTTAGCTGTAATATAGTTTGTGTTCATTCTTTCTCATAAGGAAAAAGACACGTATCTGCTTTCTACCTGCGACCCAAATTTTAAAACCACTGTATGACAGCTGTTTATGATAATCAAAAAACAAACAGTATATCTGTATCTTCTTCTTTCGGCTTTTCCCTTCAGGGGTCACCACAGCGAATCGTCTCTCTCCACCTATCCCTATCTTCTGCATCCTCAACACTTGTACCCACTAGCTTCATATCCTCATTAATTGCATCCATATACTTCCTCTTTGGCCTTCCTCTTTGCCTCCTGCCTGGCTGCTCCATGTCCAACATTCTCCTACTAATATACTCACTCTCCCTCCTCTGAACATGTCCAAACCATCTTAATCTGGCCTCCCTAACTTTGTCTCCCAAACGTCCAACATGGGCTGTCCCTCTGATGTACTCGTTCCTAATCCTGTCCAATCTTGTCACTCCCAAAGAGAACCTCAACGTCTTCAGTTCGGCTACCTCTAGCTCTGACTCCTGTCTCTTCTTCAGTGACACTGTCTCTAAACCATACAGCATGGCCGGTCTCACCACTGTCCTGTACACCTTCCCCTTGATTCTTGCTGATATTTTCCTATCACACAGAACTCCTGACACCTTTCTCCACCCACTCCAACCTGCCTGCACTCGCTTCTTTACTTCTTTCCCACTCTCTCCATTACTCTGGACTGTTGACCCCAAGTACTTAAACTCCTGTACCTTCTTCACCTCTTCACCCTGTAACCTTACTGTTCCACTTCCCTCCCTTTCATTCACACACATGTACTCAGTCTTACTACGACTGACTTTCATTCCTGAATGAAAACCTCCACCTCTCCAGGTTTTTCCTCCACCAGCTCCCTGCTCTCACTACAGATCACAATGTCATCTGCAAACATCATCGTCCAAGGAGACTCCTGTCTGACCTCCTCTGACAACTGGTCCATCACTATAGCAAACAGGAATGGGCTAAGAGCCGATCCCTGATGCAGTCCCACCTCCACTGTGAACTCCTCTGTCTGACCTACAGCACACCTCACCACTGTCCTGCTCCTCTCATACATGTCCTGCACCACTCTGACATACTTCTCTGCTACACCTGACTTCCTCATACAGTACCACAGCTCTTCTCTTGGCACCCTGTCATACGCTTTCTCCAAGTCTACAAACACACAGTGCAACTCCCTCTGACCATCCCTATACTTCTCCATCAACATTCTCAGAGCAAAAATTGCATCTGTTGTGCTCTTTCTGGGCATGAAGCCATACTGCTGCTCACAAATTTCCACCACCTTCCTTAACCTAGCTTCCACTACTCTTTCCCACAGCTTCATTGTATGGCTCATCAACTTTATCCCCCTATAGTTGCTGCAACTCTGCACGTCACCCTTATTCTTAAAGATTAGCACTAACACACTCCTTCTCCATTCCTCAGGCATCTTCTCACTTTCTAAAACCCTGTTGAACAAACTAGTTTAAAATTCCACTGCTGTCTCTCCTAGACACTTCCAGACCTCTACCGGGATGTCGTCAGGACCAACTGCCTTTCCACTTTTCATCCTCTTCAAAGCCTTCCTGACTTCATCCTTTCTAATCTTATCTACTTCCTGTTCCACAGAGTTCACCCCTTCTACTCTTTTTTCCCTCTCATTTTCCTCATTCATCAGCTCCTCAAAGTATTCCTTCCATCTCCTCTGTACACTCTCCTCACTTGTGAGCACCCTTCCATCTCTATCTTTAATAATTCTAACTTGCTGCACATCCTTCCCATCTCGATCCCTCTGCCTACCTAACCTGTACAAGTCCTTCTCTCCTTCTCTAGTGTCTAACCTAGTGTACAACTCGTCATATGCATTCTGCTTGGCCTTAGACACCTCCCTCTTCACTCTGCGCTGTAACTCCTTGTATTCCTGTCTATTCTCTTCAGTCCTGTCCATATCCCACTTCTTCTTGGCTAATCTCTTCCTCTGGATACTATCCTGAACTTCATCATTCCACCACCAAGTCTCCTTAACCCCTTTCCTCCTTCCAGATGACACACCCAGCACCTTTCTCCCTGATCACTTCTGCTGTAGTTTCCCAGTCATCTGGCAGCACTACCTGACCACCCAGAGCCTGCCTCAACTTCTGTCTAAATTCCTCACAACATTCCTCCTTTTTCAGCTTCCACCACATAGTTTTCTTCTCTATCTTTGACCTCTTCCTCTTACAGACCATCAGAGTCATCCTACACACCACCATCCTATGCTGTCTGGCTACACTCTCTCCCACTACCACTTTACAGTCACTAATCTCTTTCAGATTGCCTCTTCTACAAAGGATGTAGTCTAACTGTGTTCTCCTACCTCCACTCTTGTAAGTCACTCTATGTTCCTCCCTCTTCTCAAAATAAGTGTTAACCACAGCCATGTCCATCCTCTTAGCAAAGTCCACTACCATCTGTCCTTCAAGGTTCCTTTCCTTAACTCCAAACTTGCCCATCACCTCCTCATCACCTGTGTTCCCCTCACCAACATGTCCGTTAAAATCCGCTCCTACCACCACTCTCTCACCCGTGGGAATACTCTCCATCACCTCATCTAATTCACACCAGAATCTCTCTTTCCCCTCTAACTCACAACCTACCTGTGGGGCATAACCACTAACAACATTCAACATCACCCCTTCAATCTCTAACTTCAGACTCATCACCCTGTCTGACACTCTCTTCACCTCCAGAACATTCCTCACAAACTCCTCCTTCAGGACCACACCTACCCCATTTCTCTTACTATCCACACCATAATAAAACAGCTTGAATCCCGCTCCTATACTACGAGCCTAGCTACCCTTCCACCTGCCCCCTGTACACACAGTATATTCACCTTCCTTCTCTCCGTTATATCAGCCAGCTCATTCATAGTTCCTATTCTCAGTCCTACACTCTTACCTTTCCTCTTCTCTCTCTCTGTGCACTCTCCTCCCTCCTCTACTTCTTTGACCAACAGTAGCCCAATTTCCACCGGTGCCCTGTAGGTCAACGGCGACGATGGCGGTCGTTGTTAACCCGGGCCTCAACCGATCCGGTATGAAATTCGTACAAACAGTATATCTGTATCTGTTGTATTAATTTGTCATATTTTCATTTTTGTTTCTCTGTTCTGATTATATCGCTGACTGACTGTTTAAAATATTTACCAAATGGGCATTTGTTTTGAAAAAGGGAAAAAAGGTACAAAGATGATTTATTTGCTTGTGTCTATTTAACTCGATCAATTGTTTTTTAAATTTTAGTATTTTCATAAAATTAGTTTTTACATTTTTTTTGTGAATGATTCACAAATTAAAATGTCATAAAACATTTATTTTATTGAACCTTTCCAACCATTTACCATTCACCATTTGTTTCAACATTGTATCATACAAGTTAAAAAAGATATTTACAGCATTTTAAAAAAGAGGGAAACTTAATCGCTTCTTTCTGAGAAGCTCGTTAATTCTGTCTCTTACAAGCTTCCAGTCACACAAGGAGGGGTGGAATTTCCTAGCAACAGCATCGGAAATGGCTTGACGTACATTCAATGGCAGAGCGTTTTTTCCCTTTGAACCATCATAGTTCACAGAGCCTACCCAGTCATGATAAACGGTAAGGGGAATTAACCTTTTAAACAAACCAGCAGCAAAACGATCTGCTCTAGGTGTACCGTCTGATCCTGCTGCATCCACATAAAGTTGTTTCTCGACCTCCACGGACACGTGATTTAAAGTCACATCTTGTAGAATTACTCCCATGAGAGACCGTCGAACAGAATTATGCAACTGAAAATTTGAAGCCTTAATTGGTGTTTCAGGCAGCCTCAAACAAAATGATGACATTGCTGAGGGACATTCCTGTGATGTGCTGGACATAGTAGAAGCCGATTCTTGAACAGGTGAATAGTTGTAATCAAGCTTCGACAGTTGGTGGTTTAAGTAAGCGGAGTCCTCCGTTATATCTGCAGGACGAGTGCGGTCAATACACGGTGTAGAAACGGCCGATGGGAAACCGAAACTGTCAATGTCCAAATGTCCATTGGTTAAACTAAATTCCCCATGACCAGACGGATGGATATGGGTCGCCTGTTGACATTCGGTCCGAGGTTCCACCGGAGTTGGAAGAACATCAACCGGACTGTCTGTAGCCGTAGATTTATCAGCGGTCGGCGGATGAGACCTCTCATTCAAACGTGCCTCCAACAAACCAACTTTTGCCTCCAAATCCACAAGCCTTCGTGTCAAGGCTGAAAGCTGTTGTTTTGAGATGCTGACAGCAGGGCTTCGGCGATGGATCAGTGTAGCCTGTAAACCAGCAAAATCTGAGTTAATTGCTGCCATAGACAAATTCTGGTTTGAGGAACTTACAGAAAAGGCATGCAACAAGTACATCAACAGATTGTTTAACGTTCTTCCAGTTATAGTGAAGAGTCATGGTGGACATACTGGAATGTTGCTGTACAGTATTTTTAATGCTTTAATAGTCTGTCTACTTGACCATTTTCAACAAATAAAAGCTTTTTAATTATGTGTTATTTTTGTTGTATTTTGGTAGCCTATTAGATTAGATTACATGCCAGGAAAAAGCTTGTGCTTTGTATTAACCATTTGTTGATTACATAAAACTTTCCATTTATTGCTGTAAGTTTAAGTTGGTTATATCAACATATGTCAAATTAAGTTATGCAATATCGACCCATTTTTTATAAGTTATAAACATTCATCTGAAATACCCTTTAAGTTACGCAGGAAATAGCATTTAAACAAAGTAACTGCCCCACAACATGGTGAAAACAGGAAAAAGCGGTTTTCTTTTGAATCCATGAGAGGAGATCGATTAGTATTGGGGGTTGTGTCAGTGGTCTATTAAGGCTAAATGTTATGAAGCAGCTAAAATAAAAGACTGTGGGGAGACATGCTATAAATTCAGGGTTTTGTTTTTATTTATCGTTATGTTAAATGCAATGCCCAATGCTTTGAAGAGTGTTTGATTGTGTGTGTGTGTGTGTGTGTGTGTGTGGGGGGGGTGTTCATTGTGCTGCAAAGCACAAGAGTGTGACCCATTGCAAATTGCTGCTGGGAAGACCACAGATAAAATTCATTTATAAAACACATAATTCAACAAAAATAGTAATTATTTTGACTATTAATCCCTGTAGACTGCAAAGGAGCATAGTATGGAACCATACTTGTTATTTTCAGGCAAGTATATGAAAGAAAACCCAAGACAAATAAATCCTTTTACACAGGTACAAATTTACCCAAAGACAACACAGGAGGGTGAAATGTGAAACGCCCCAAGGATGCTATATATTCAGGTTTTTTTTTTATTGTTATCTTGTCCCCAATTGGGCAAAAGCATATCTCGGCTTTTGTTTTGTCAGAATGCTTTGAAGTGTGTTTGACTGTGTGTGTAGCCATGTTGGTAGATCAGATGTTGACCCATGCTAGGCAAATGCATATCACAAGTGTGAAATGTTTAGAAATGTGTAGCTTTTGTTTTGTCTGGAGGCCAAATGAAATGCAATACCCAACGCTTTGAAGAGTTTTTGACTGTGTGCGTGTTCATTGTGCTATAAAACACAAGAGTGTGACCCATTGCACCACTAAATGTGACCCGGTCAAATTGCTGCTGGGAAGACCACACATTATAAAATTCATTTATAAAACACATAATTCAACAAAAATAAAAATAATTAATTTTACCTGCAAAGACCATAGTATGGAACCATGTTTGACATTTCAGTATTTTGTTTGCATGTGTATACTTACTAAATCCGACATGAATAAGGATTAAAATTTGTCATAAAAACTAGAAGGCTGTCGACATGCTGCCTTACCTGCTGGTCCAGGTTATAGTCCTCTTTGGAACGTTTCACAGCCATATAATTCCCATTTTTTACAGCATCCCGCAGCTCAGCTGTGTTTACAAAACAATCAACAAAAGAAACAGAGTAAAAGGTACGAATATATATCTGACAGTTCTGTGGTGGTGTGGAGTGGGGTGTGCGTAAAACTCACTGGGAGTTAAGGATAGGGGGAGACATTTTCATCCTCTCCATTCAAGTGTTTTTGAAAGTCTTCCAGTGTCATACAGTCTAGATTAGGGCTGGGCGATATGGCTGAAAACTGTATCACGATATCAGTGTTTCATATCGGTTGATATCGATAATTATTTAACTTTTCTTATGGCCCATTTAAAATAAGGACCAGAAAAATATATTACATTTAAACACTTTTATTTTAAGCTTCCGCTTTTACGTAAGCGCGTTGTCACACACACAAAATAATTGCACAATAACATGATGTGAGCTTTAAATGAATTAAAAGAGGCTTCGAGGCAGAGGAATTTGCCTCGAACAATTTTTGTAATAGAGTTACTCGAGGAATCGTTTCAGCCCTAGTTATAATATCCAAAAAACTGCCATACTGGCGAGCTGACTTTTCCTCTTTTATTTACAATTTCCTCGCTCGCTGTGGCGCTCATTTTCTGCTCATCAGTCGCCGGTTACTGAAGAGGAATCCAGCGCCAGCACGCGACAACGATATGGCGCAACCAAAATTGATACTGTTACATGATTGGCTGTTAGAGTGTCACTCCCCAAGTTGCCAGGTTACCAGAGAGTGAGCGCCTTTGTTAATGCAACCAAACTTGCTTCGCAACTTCTGATTTCTTCCGACGAAGAATAAAAAAATATCGAACGTCTTAACGAGCACATTTTATATCGCTATCGATCACGTGTCTATCCTGATACATATCGTTATCGTTTTATTGCCCAGCCCTTTATTGCTTCAACTCCAAGATTGAGAGAAGGCGGGCCCCTGTCTGTTACACAAAGCCACAGAATTGAAGCATGGCTAAAGGAGTGGTCTTTGGGCCAGACATGCACAAAATTCACAATGTACTGTGCAGCATCAGGATATTCATACAAATAAAAGTTTGACTTTGAACGTCTAAGCTCTCAAGCTCAAGAAAATTTTATGCACATGAGATTACTCAGATTTACACTGAAAAAGAGTCAGTATGTAACAATCCATATACTATACGTACATAGATTGTAGAGCTGCTTCATATGTCTACAAACAAATTGCTTGGAAGCAGCAGAGCTGATGTTAAAATGGTGCATTCAATCTTTAAATTGTAAATGCAAAAAGCATTTTTTTCAATAACGACTTTATCCTGTTTATGGACTCTATAAAACTCTAGGAGCATATATTAGCATGGCCAATCCGCATACTGTACAGGCATGTTTTGGGAGTGGAAGGAATCTGAGAGAATCTGCTGTGAGGGGGCAAATGCTACCCATTGCACCAGAGCCACCCATTGTTCTATTTACTATAATTATTATTAGAGTGTATTATTTCACATGATATGAGGTCATATTGCCCAACCCTAATAGTTTGAGTCTCACTGAGACAGTGCCCCTTATTTTAAAAGTGTTATTTGTACATATTCTATATAGATACATCTTAATACGAAAAGGTTAAAGAGAACAAAAGAAGTGGGTAAAACTCCTATAATTATAACAATGTTGATGTAACAACTGTCGATACATACCAGGTGTTTTGTCAGAGCGTTCCAGGGGGTCTTGAGAGTCCTGATTGTCATCGCAAGTGACAAGGAGGTGAAACTCGCTGTCTTCACTCCTTTTCCTTCTTCTCTCCTTCCACCTCAAGTCTTCGGTCGACTCAGTAGATGCCATAGCCTCCACTGCAGGTCTCCTGTCCAACCAATCTAATCGGACATCCTCTGCCAGTCTCTGTCTCTCTGTCTGTGCCTCTTCCATTTTACCCTTTCGTTCTCTCTGAGACTCCTCAAGCTTCTCCTTCCTCTTTTTCTCCTCCTCCTCTTCAAGTCTTTCTTTCCTTCTTCGTTGCTCTTCTTCTTTCTGCTCATGCTGTACATCCTCCACATCAATCTTTTCTGACTCCTGTGCGCTCTTTTCTTGTCTTTCATCTGCCTCCATGGCAATAGTGCCTGGAAGTGAGTAGTAACAAAAGATAAGTGTTTAAAAAAGAATTACCTAGTAATTCACAGATGCTATAAAATTCATTTATAAAACACATAATTCAACAAAAATTTTAATTATTTTTACCATTAATCCCTGTAGACTGCAAAGAGCATAGTATGAAACCATACTTGTCATTTTCAGGCAAGAATATGAAAGAAAACCCAAGTTAACCCAAGACAAATAAATCCTTTACACGGGTACAAATTTACCCAAAGACAACAGAGGAGGGGAAATGTGAAACGCCCCAAGGATGCTATAACTTGAGGTTTTTTGTTTATTGTTATCTTGTCTAGGGCTGAAACAATTCCTCGAGTAATTCGAGTAACTCGATTACAAAAATTATTCGAGGCAAATTCCTCTGCCTCGAAGCCTCTTTTAATTTTAAAGCTCACGACACGTTCTTGTGCAATTATTGTGTGACAATGCGCTTAGGTCAAAGCGGAAGGAGACGTGAGGAGTTAGCGGTCTTTTGATTTGAGGGCTCGGGCGCGTGCTAGTGCGGGCTGCAAAATGGAAGGGCGCGATAACAATGTCAATGAGCAAAGAGAAGAAACAAACAGGAGAAAACGACAGAAAATGTCCAAAGGAAACATTGCTTCAAAGCTCAGGGCAAGCCTCAGCTCTGAGCATGTTGATATGCTTACCTTTCCTCATTGGAATCACATGCTCCTTTAAAGACTTTTAACCCTTCTATTGTCCTCCTATACAAATTAGGAGTGCTGAGTCAACTTGACCTTATATGTATATATGATAGCCTTTTTTTTTTCACCTTTTTAGTCTAACTTGTTTCCAACATATTAACACATATTTTGCAAAAAAAAAAAAATATATGCATATTTGGTATAAGAAACCTTATTTATATACAAAAATGCCTCATTTTTTAGTAAAAAAAAAAACAGACATTTTAAATTATTTTCACTATAGAGGCACAAATGTTGATGCACAATTACAGGCTGGTATATTTCAAAGGCAGGGAATTTTTATTAAATCATTTTGACCATTTTTAATGTCAGCAAATAATAAAACCTGTTTTTTGCAAGCCAAATTGAAAATTCAAAAATTCTACAATTATCACCATTGTGTGTAATATCTATTTTACACTTGTAATATCTATTTTGCCCACCTGATGTCATCTGATCAACCAACAACAGGCTACACACACACACCCCACTCAAAAACATGCCATAATTTCATGCGAATACATGAGTACAAGTACAGACAGAGAAACAATGGGTAATATCTAAATGTTTATTTTTAATAGAAAATATTGTTTAATGCATTGAATACTCTGCATTTAAAAAATAAAAGTTCATTTCAGTCTGGACCACTTTGTCAAATGAGGATTTATTAGATGATATGCATACAGTTAGTGTTGGCGGTATGGTTCTGTTCTGGGCAAAAATCCATGCGCCTGCCGTGCGCATGCGTGGACAGAGCGGGGAGAGCAGCAACTAGAAAATAAAATAGACCCCTGTATAACAGCAGAACCATTAATCATGCATAGTATTAAATATGCTCACTTATACGAATGGGAATTTAAAGGGTTGGATAATATGGATTATCAGCTGATGCATGCTTGACGACGTGGCCTGCCTGAACTAACGCAATGCTTGATTTTTCTAAAAAAGGAAACCAATTAGTTGTTCATTTTAAGAGACCCGTCTTATTTTCTCTTGAATATTTAATATTTCTCTTTAATTAAGCAAAAATACATTTTATCCGATTACTCGAGTAATCAATGAAATTTTCGGTAGAATACTCGATTACTCGAGATAATCGATTTGATAGCTACAGCCCTAATCTTGTCCCCAATTGGGCAAAAGCATATCTCAGCTTTTGTTTTGTCTGAATGCTTTGAAGTGCGTTTGACTGTGTGTGTAGCCATGTTGGTAGATCAGATGTTGACCCCTGCTAGGCAAATGCATATCACAAGTGAGAAATGTTTACAAATGTGTAGCTTTTGTTTTGTCTGGAGGCCAAATGAAATGCAATACCCAATGCTTTGAAGAGTGTTTGACTGTGTGTGTGTTCATTGTGCTGTAAACCGCAAGAGTGTGACCCATTGCACCACTAAATGTGACCCGGTGTTTAAAAAAAGAATTACCTAGTACATACGTTTATGTTTGAGGAATTTGTGTCACTTACCCTCCTTTGCCTTATCAAACTCAGTCTTCTGCACTGGAGATTCCTTTCTCGCTTTTTTGTCAGGCTTTACGGAACTCTGCAATGTGACACAAGAATAAAAAATAAATGTAAAATTAATAATGCTAAGCACATTTATTAACAACTAAATAAATAACTACCCCGCACCTTTGGTGTGTGAGCTGCCTGTTTCCTGGGCACACGATCTTTGGCCTCACAGTTGAGCAAAAACTTCTCAAAGAGATTATTAGGTGCAGCACCCTTCTCTCCAGTTTCTTCCTTTTGCTCCTTCAGCTGCTCCTCCTCTCTCGGCTTGCTGGGAGTGGCTAAAACTGTAGAGGATGAAGAGACAGACAAATCCTTTTGAAGAGCAGAGTTCGAGTCCAGACCTTTAGGCTTGCTTTTTGCTTTTGCTGTAGCCCCGGCATCACTGGAGTCAGGCTCATCCTCACTGCGAGATGACTTGCTGCTGCTCTTACTGCTAGTCAGGCTCTTCAACTTGTTTAGACCACTCTCTCTGAGCAGCAGAGCAGAATTGTCTGTCTTTTTGGGGTTCTTGTCCTGAACCAAGTCTTTGAAACCTTGCAGCTTCAGTTCAGATTTGTTCTTCTTCTGTTTTGCCTTGGAATGATCACTCCCACTTTCACTCAGAGAGGACTTCTCTGTGGTTTTGGCAGTTGTAGGTTTTGCTGTGACACTGAGGTTTCCTGTTGAAGAAGTGTCATCAGTGTATAATTCTGACGGTGCATCACTCTTGTCTGTCTCATCACCTGAGGACTCAATCTCTTTTTTTGACTTTGCCTTTTTTTTCTTCCTTTCATCAACAATTTCTTTCTTTTGCTTCCCTCTGTCTTTAACTTTGATTTCTTTTTTGTGTTTACTTGCAGGAGCGTCATCGTTCTCATCCTCTTCCCTTTCAATAGTTCGCTTCTTGGAATCTGTGGGCTTATCTTTCTTAGTAGGTGGTAGTGTAGGAACTCTTTCCTCTTCTTCATCAGACTCAGGTGCAGGCAATGGTTTGTCCTCCTTCCATTTCTCCTTTTTTTTAGGGGTCAAGCCCCAAAGGGGCGTAGACACCTATTGTTATCGTTAGTTTTCTTCTTCTTATTATTCTTAGTCTTCCGCCATTGAAGTCAATGGCAGCCCATAGAACCGTACATAGGAAAGTTATGTAATTTGGCACACATGTAGAGGCCAGTCTTAGAAGTTACTATAGCAACTTTGGTGTGTCTAGCTCAAACCCTCTAGTGCCACCAACAGTCCAAAAAACCAATTATGTTCATGTTCATAACTGCTGACTCGTAAGGCCTAGAGACAAAATTCTTGCATATTTTGGATCCTTTGCTACAGTGGCTGAGAAGTACAAAACACATTAACAAATCCGAAAACACAAGGACAAGTCAGACAACCCAGAAACGGTAGTGTATCGTTTTTGAATGGAAACTTACCAATCATTGGACAAGACACCTGTCACTCAAGATATACAGGTATGGAATCTTATGTGTAATGTGTAAAGTTCTCCGTTTAAATATAAGAAAATAACAAAATTCATCCACAGTAATCCATTCCATCCATCCATTCCAACTTTTCCCTGCGGCAGACTGTTGAACTTCATGTATACCTTGAGTGACAGGTGTCTTGTCCAATCACAAACTATACCAACCGCTTCCGGGTTGTCTGAAATGTCGTTGTGTTTTCGGATTTGTTAATGTGTTTTGTGCACCGATTCAGACAACCCGGAAGAGGTTGGTATAGTTTGTGAATGGAAACTTACCGATCATTGGACAAGACACCTGTCATTAAAGATATACAAGTGAATGAAAGGTGTCTCGTAAGTTTACGGTAAGTTTCCATTCACAAACTATACCAATCTCTTCCGGGTTGTCTGACTTGTTAATTTGTTTTCGGATTTGTTAATGTGTTTTCGGATTTGTTCATTTGTTTTGCACTTCTCGGCCACCGTACACCAGAATCAGAAAGGTCTTTATTGGCAAGTATGTTTTCACATACGAGGAACACACACACACTTACACAAACACTTACACTTACACACACACTTACACACCCACTCACTCACACACACACTCACTCACTCACACACACACACACTCACATTCGCACACTTACTCACACTCGCACACTTACTCACATACTCACAAACACACTCACATACACTCACACTCACTCACTCTTACACACACACTTATCACACACACTTAGGGGCGTAGAAACCTATTGTTATTGTTAGTTTTCTTATTATTAGCATGCAACCTTTCATGACAACGCCACATAGTGGCCACAAGATTTTAAAAACAGCTATTTTCGCTTATAACTACTGCAAACTTGAGTCTAAAATCATGAAGGAGGTGTTGTTAGACTCCTTGAGGCATGCTGAGTCAAACGATACCAAACGGTTTTCGGATGGCCATTTTGTGTGTCGGCCATTTTGAATTTTCACGTGAAGTTCAGTATTTTACGAATGCAATGCCATATCGCTACGAAACTTGGTAAGGTTCATCAGCGACATGTTCTGATCGGCTTGACCCCGGTATCGCTGCTTGCAGCTATATTTCTTTTTCTTCTTGTCCTTTTCAGACTTCTCATCCCCAGAGTCCTCTGCATGTTTTTTCTTTTTTTTCCTTTTTCTTACTAGGGGATTCTATTAGTTTATCTTTATCGCTGTCACTCTCAGAGTTTGCATCAAACAGTTCACTCTTCATAGGCAGCTTCTGAGGAAAAATTAACCCTCTGGGGTCCGACCATTTTGGGACACTGGCAGAGGTTCTGACATGCTCTTACATTTGGTCTTTTTTCAGTTACTTTAAAACATATTAATGGCCAATATCACATAACACTGTATTCAGCACAAACTGGACTACAATATTATGTAAGTAAAATGTATGTACATGTTTGTATTTTTAAGTAAATGATGTTTATGTGTGGTTAGTAAAAAAAAAGAAAAAGAAAAGTTGCTGAAATAAGGCCAAGAAACACATACTAAACATTTGTTCACAAACAATAAAGTTCTCTACTCTTGTAGAGTTGAGAATTTGCTACAAAAAGATGTAAAAACCATTTTACCCACTCATTCACATGAAACAATACATTGATTTAACTTTTGTAAGACAGTTTTTGTTGTGTAAAGGCAATATGCATGGGAAGGTCAATGTCATGAATCAATCTCATGAACATTGATGTGTTTCACACCTGAGGAGGCCCAACCCCCTAATGGCTTAGTCTGGATTGTGTTGACAAAAGAATGAGTGTGGGGAGACTCAAAGAGAAAATCTTTTGCTTGTAGTTTAATAAAATAGTGTACAATAAAGTACAAAAGACTTAAGATTTTATTTATATCTGTAATTGACAAAATAAGACTTATTTTACTAATGTTAAAAAAAACATGAACAATACAATAGACTCAAGAGTCAAGAAGCTTTATTGTATGGAATGATTCTAAATGTCAGCTGTAAATGTACAGTTTGTGCATCTAAAAATACTTCACAATATAAAAAATAAGATATAAATTTGTAAGCCATCACACACTGTGAATCTTTGAGAATGGAGTTAAATGTCGTCATGCCATTGTTCAAAACAGTTCCTATTTAACTGAACACACAAGGGAACATTACATGTTTTGCATTTCCAAGGTGTGTCCCGTCTTTTACCATGCACTGCCTTGCAGCGCACACATTTCCGGCGACCAGCAGTGGCAGTATTGCTTACATCTGAGGTCAGCCGAGCTACTGGAACTGGCACATGGGTACTCCTGGTCTGTTTTGGTTCTGCGCTATGTGTTATGCCACAGAGCTCTACAACGAGCTGTTCCATGAACTGTTTGTGGGTCATGATACCACATAGCTCCTTGTGCATAATGAAGGCATTGGTGGCAGCAATGTCCAAGAAGTGTAAAAAGATCTTTCTGTACCACTTCATTGTCTTGTGCTGTGCAGTGTAGTACTTTTTCAGCTGAGCAGAAAGGTCAACACCCCCCATGTGTTGATTGTAGGCAGTCACAGGTGCAGGACATGGAAATGTCTTTGTGCTCCATGTGTCTTGTGATTTTACCCTCCTCTGCACTGTCTCTCCTGTATAAGCAGGGTGTATTGTTGAACAGACAGATACCTCTCGTGTGTCCATCCACTTCACAAACAGTAGAGGTCCATTCCTAATCCATCTGATTGAGCCCCTGGCAGATTGCTTTGAGAGTGAATTTGCTGCATCCCGTGGGCATTCCTTCCTAAAGTCTCTGTAAGTCCCACAAGCACCAAACCTCATGGCAAACAAGTCTGTCAGGAGCTTTGGGCTTGTGTAAAAATTGTCCATGTACACATGGTACCCAGAGCCTAAAGTTTTACAGTCCAAAAGAGACATCACAGCATCATATGAAAGTCCATGGCCTGTGGGAAAGTTATTTTTCCCAGTGTACACTGAAAAGTCCACAGTATATCCATTTGAAGAATCTGCAAGCACAAACAACTTGAAGCCCCACTTGGTTGGTTTAGTCATGTACTGTGTCATTCCTGTGTTTGCTTTGCATGCCACCATTCTTTCATCCACAGCCAAGTTTCTTTTAGGATGATAGAGGTTTATACAAGCTTGACGGATAGTGTCCATAAGAGGTTTGACCCTGAAAAGACGGTCATGTTCGGCTGTGCCCCTTTTCCTGTCATTTACCTTGTCTTCTTCTGGGTGACTCATGTGCACATTCCATGAAATAGTGCAGTATCTCTCTCTTGACATTACTTTGGCAGGAAAAGCCACAGAGAAAACATTGTCCTGTCTCCAGTAGTCCCTGATGGAGATCACCTTTACCATGGCCATATAAAATAGTAGTCCAATGTAGCGGTACATATCAGTGGCACTGACATCTTTCCATTTATACTTGCAACCCTTTGCTGTTGCCCTGGCAGCCTGAGCGTTGGTGTTAAGGCATAGAGTTGAAACTGCATTCTCAGGAAAAAACATTTTGAAGAGACTCAGGGGTGTGTGTGCATCTGCAGGACTCAGCTGTGGTCCAGGTTCCCTTGCAGGAAAGAAACTCAAAGTGTGTGGAACCACATCAATATCAGTCTCTGTTTTCCATGACAGAACGGACTGCCTGCTGCTTGCCTGGATGTTGGTCTTGAGTCTCTTTGCAACAGGTGAATTATCACTGTCAGTGTTAAATCTGTAAATAAATAAGTAAATGGTTAGGGTTAGAAAATTTATTAATTTAAAATAAAATATAAAATAAAATTATTACTCAGTATTTTACTGTAGCAGTGACACTTTAATAAACTGTACTTACACATTAGTCTCAGTTGCTTTGAGAACTGAAAGAGACCTATGGCATGTGTGAGTAGCAGGTAAAGGTGATGCAGACACATTCCTAAAAAAAAAAAAAAAAAAAATCATCATCATGTATTTTCAAAGCACTACAGCAGAACATTAGTAATACTAATATAGTGCACGCATAACAGAAAAATGTGGCTTACACTGGATGAATGTCGGTCACATTGCTGCTTGCACATCCACTGCGAGTAGAAGGTGAAGACAAGAGTGATGCAGCCACATTCCTACAAAAGTTTGTAATAATTAATATAGTGTATTCTCCACAGTAACAAACTTATAAAGCAATAACTAAGGCAGTTAAACATAGCTGAGATAAAATAATTGGGTACAGAGATGCGCTGTATATGTTTGTTAACGGGCCATTACCGGACATATTTATGGCTAAACATTAACACATGACATATCTCCGGGCACATTTACAGCACATCGATACTACATAGATTCATTTACACCCGAACAGATACATGAACAATTGTGCATGATGACAATCTCCAGGCACATTTACTGGTATCATGTAAGCAACACATCAGTAATACAAATATTCTGCATGCATAATAGAAAAAAAAATGGTTACATGTGGACGTACTCTTTATTGTTCTCGTTGCTGCGTGCACTCCCAGTGCAAGTATCAAACGAAGGTGAAAGTGTTGCAGCAACATTCCTAAAAAAACAATTATAATAGTATTATGCATTAAAAAAAAAAAAACAAGCAACACATCAGTAATACTAATATTGAGAACAGAAAAGCCGGTAAATGTGACTTACACTGTATGAATGTCGGTCGCGTTGCTGCGTGCCCCCGTGCAAATAAATGATGGTGAAAGTGTTGCAGCCACATTCCTAAAAAAAAAAAAAAAAAACATTATTAGTATCTTGTATTTTCCAAAATACTAAGCAACACATCAGTAATACTAATAAAACAGAAAAGCCGGCAAATGTGACTTACCCTGTATGAATGTCGGTCTCGTTGCTGCTTTCACATCCACTAACAGGTGAAGACAAGAGTGATGCAGCCACATTCCTACAAAAGTTTTTAATAATTAATATAATGTATTCTCCACAGTAACAAACTTATAAAGCAATAACTAAGGTATGGTTCTGTTCTGGACAAAAATCACGCGCCCGTCCGTGCACATGCGTGGTCAGAGCGCGGAGAGCAGCGACTAGAAAATAGAATAAACCCCCCGTATAACAAAACCTCTAATCATGCATAGTATTAGATATGCTCGCTTACGCGTTTTTGGAAAGTAATAAATGAATGAATGGAAATATAAATAATTAGAGAGCGAGGCAGAGAGAGAAAAATATGTGGAGATTTATGATGTAAACTGGTACAACGAGCACGGGTTCCGGCATGGTGGAGTCGGGGTTGGAGGAGGGAGTTTAGATCACGGCAGCAGCGAAGCGCTAGAGTGGCTCAATGAATGGGAATTTAAATGGTCGGGTAATATGGATGTCGTAACAGGATTGGTGCGCGTCGCGGACAGCTGATTAACAGCTGATGCACGCTTGAGATGTGGCCTGCCAGAACTAACGCGATGCTTGATTTAAGTTTGTTAATTTTAGTGAAGTTTAGTTAAGTTCCATTTAAGTGTAAAGTAGCATTAAAAGTGTACAGTAGTGAGTAACTGAACGAAAGCGAAAGTGTACGTACGAGACAAAATTCCTCCTGTTTACTCCTCCCTCAACCTCCGTGCACATATTCCGTAAAGTACAAACCAGTTTATTTTTTTAACATTCTCTTTTATTACTGTATGTTTTTATACAATATTTGTCATTTATAAATACAGGTACTGTACATTTTTCATATTCAAAACACAAACAAAACAACTGGAGTGGAATTCTGCGAGCTGGAACGGATTAATGGGATTTCAATTAATTTAAACGGGGAAAATTGTTTTGAGATACGAGCAAAGTCACAGAACGAATTAAACTCGTATCTCGAGGCATCACTGTATAACATATTGTATATTCACATTACATTAATCAGCATACAGCTTAATAAGAACTAACATTTTAATGTAAATAAAACTTGCCAATTACGAGACGTTTCTATAAAGTCACTCTTAATATCTGCTTGCAAATAGTCTGTATACAGTACAGTATATATAACTTTACATCACACAAGATTTCAACAAATGTAAGTAAAACTTACACTTCAGAAATTATATCCTCAGCTGGATCAAGTCGCTCTTCAAAATACAAACGTTCCTCGTCGGAGTCCTTCTCTTCATCTGAGGAAAGGGTGAACTCTTCCTCGCTGTCCAGGAGCATCTGTAGAGCTTCCTCACCTGTAAAGCATGTCATCTTCATAAGTGAATGAATCTGTTAAAACTTGGTGCTTTTTATAGCATTGTTTGGGGGCGTTGATCTTGTTTGCATAGCCCGCGTCAGGTAATTTCCACATGAATGGCACGCACGCGGTAGGTGGGATTACATTAGTGCTAATGAGGTCGAGCCAGAAAAACTGTACCTCTCTTTACTTACAGATTACACAAAAAGACAATACTTGCTTTCGATTTTAATTACCTCATTTAAAAGTAGACATTTCAGGCTTTCATTAGACATCTGTATCATGTTCGTTTGATAAGTATTGGCAGAGTTATCAGTTCATGTTGGTAACGTGTTTCAGGAAGATGGTCAAGGAGACAGATGTCTGAATGCACACCCTGGTTATTTTCTTTATTTGCCAAAAGCACAGCATTTTGTTGTTATCAAGAAGGCACTCAAATAAATGATGTATGATGTATGATTATGAATGGCGGAGTATTTTAAGTGGATTTCACGTTGAAGAGGAAAAAATGCGCCAAAGGCGCGGCGGCCCGCCTTTGGACCCCAGGGGGTTAAGAGATATTATACTGTTCACAAAATGTCGAGTTTCTTAGTCACGTTTTAATATTCAACAGATCTTTCCTTTAGTGTAACATTTTATCATGAATTAAATAGTGCAACATTTTTTTTGGGCTGTGTTGGAAAATCTCATATTATAGTCTCACCATGCTGGGGTCTTTCTTAAGTTCCTTCTCAGCCAGAGACCTCTCATAAGCCAGCAGCACCTCACTACAATCCTCCAGGTGAGCTTTGGGCTCCCAGGTGTCATCATCTGATGAATAGTTCTTCCACCTCACACGGTATAAAATCTCTCCCTGAAAAGAAAATCACAAAGGCAGAATTGTTTAACTAAAATCACAAGCATTTTAAAAACACACAGAAGCAACATTCATTTTCATATTCTACATGATAAAAGAAACAAGTTGCACAACATGTTTAATATGCAATTAATACTACACATTATGTGACACGGGTGAACGCCATGGATTTTCACCATTCGTAATGTTGCTTAGTAACAGTAACCAGTTGGTCTACTCGTCTCTCTGCCGATGTTTCTGGGCAGCACTTGAATAATCACTACAGCTTGAACACAAAGATCTGCATTCATTTGGATCAGAGTGTGTGGGCCTGCTTTCCTGCCAGTTGCACCATGGCTTCCTCTTACTGCTTATCTTTTCCCTGGTGCCTCAAAGTTTTTCCTATAATAACAGCACTCGGTCTTAGGGATGAGCGAGTACAGCATTATCTGTATCTGTATCTGTTAAGCATATGAATTATCTGTATCTGTATCTGTACTCGGAGTGGGTGGGGCCTAACCCGGAAGTAGGCGGGGCGGGAAATGGGAAATGGAAATAAGAAATGGGCGGGCGGGGCTTTAACCGGTATGTTATTTTAAGCATGCAATTGATATGGATTGATCAGAAATTGTTATATTTATTGCTGATTAGAAAAATATTTACAGGACAGCATTAGGATTGAGCTTCAGATCAATGGTTTTGATCACGATAGCAAACGAACTATATTACAGAACAAGTTTTGCAACAATGAAAACAAAACAATGCAGTGCAATTATGAAGTAAAATGTAATGAACAACATAACTTTCTTTTTTAACTTTTAATTTTTTTATGATCAGTGTGATTTTTTTTTTTGTTTGTTTTTTTTATTTTTTTATTTCCACACCAGGCGTGTGTGTGAGTGTGTGTGTGTGTGTAGCTTAATAATTAATTTGTAATATTTATAACACTAGCTTACTACCTTTATGTTTTTATGAAATACAGCAAAAACGTGTCAGACACTCAGTGTCTGGTTACTGGTTAGAGACAGCTGCGAGTCGCATTCTACCAAGCAAGCACCACGTCTGAACGAACCCACGTTTACCAGAACTCTACTTTTTAGTAAGTACGTATTATTAACGTTACAACCTGAAGTAAAAAGCTGAAGAAACCCTAAACGTTAACGGAAAAGACCCATGAACCGAAGTGACTGAGGGAGAGACAGAGAGCTACTGTGAGTGAGCAGAGCGAGACACAGCAACACAATACATCTGTATGTGTGTAGGGGAGGGGCGCTGTGACTAGCCTATCACAGAACGCTGACACAATCAGCTACCCAATGATGATTTTCATTCAATCCGAGCACACATATTGACTCGTATTACTCGTATAATACTCGTACTCAGCAGAAGTGCTTTATCCGTACCGGATACTCGTTTCAGCCGAGTATCCGGCTCATCTCTACTCGGCCTCATCTTTTAATCATCAAAAGAATGCCCCAAGATCTACCATCTAATTAAAGTTAGAGGCTTACATTCTGAGCTTCTTTATACACACGTGGAATTTTTTTTTTTAAATTAATGTCTTATAAACAAAGAAAGTAAAAAGTAAGTGAATTGTGTGTGGTTCAGTCACATAATGCCAAATCGGTAGCCACAGTCAATCCGTCGAATCCGGAAAGGCAGAATGGTTATCCCTAGTAGTGGCTGTCTCCTGTTTCATTACTCACCCACTTTGTTTAGAGATGACTGGGTTGATGACAACAAGCATAAGCACCTATCTATGTGACATGTCAGTTGGTGTATTTCCCTGTGCATGATCATTTGTTATACCAGGTTCACAGACAATAATTGAACAAAAGTACAAAAGTAACTATTTAAGAGTCTATTTTAGTATTTAGACATTAGCAGCTCTGGATCATTTTACAATATAACACTAAATCACAATGCATCAAAGTTTGTTTCTTACATATCTCCTTGCTTTTGTCTGCAACCTAATTTGCAGTAAAGCAAACACAGACCTGTGTTCACGCACACAAACACACAGAGTCAGTGAATAGGCACTAGATCAATAGGGAAGAGTGTACACTAGTACTACAAGTAGTAGTGAGGACTCGTATTAGTGCTGTGTACAAACTATTGGATTTTACTCTCTCTGGAGCCCAACTGGCACATCACATGGCTCTAAAGCACCAATGTTCATGTAGCACAGCTCTTGAACACACATGATAAGTGAAACATCTCTTACATCTTGAGCAAACGCTCTTACTCTTCTCTCACTTACAATACAAGTAAGAACAGGACCTGCTGCTATAAGTAGGACAAAGGCCTGGAGCAATCGGCTAGCATTTTAACACAACACTTCAGGTTTGTCCACTCACTGGAAATCTCTTTTCAAGCCGAAAACAAACACGATGAGGACACAAAATCTTTAGGAAGAGTGTTGCAAACATTCACCCCGTGTATTATCGAGCAATAATGGACAACCGGTCTCTTAACTAATCTCTGTAGCAACAACACAGAAGACGAATACATCTTTTACTTTTCTCTACTTTAAATTCTGACCCCCTCCAAAAGAAAAAGCGCTGCGTTTTTAAGTAACGTTTAGTTATTTTATACTACGCAAAGAAGCACGGGCAAAGAAGCAAAAATAGACACTACACAGTTGTTTCCATAACAATCTGCTGCTACATTGACCCTTAAAGCTAGCCTTTAGCTAACGCTAGTAAAGTTAGCCCAGTTTAGCTAAGCTAACTCCTGAGCAAGTGTAGCAACAATTAGCACGTCTGGTCACTGAAATTTCAGCGTCTTCACATTGCTCGTTTATCTGCACAATTTCAGCACAAAAATGTTGCGCGTAACTGAATGATCTAATCGCGTATAGAGTTAAAACAGCTGATGCGCCAGCTAACAAGATGACATCCTAGCTAGCATGATAGGGACTAGCAGACTAGCTAGTACTCACATCTTCCACTCGCATTCCAATAATCCTTTCCACTTCGTATACATCCTCTTCTTCATCCTGTTCGCTGTCCCCAGGGTCCGCTCTCTCGGCACAGGAATCCATTTGTAGATAAACAAGTAAAAAACTATACTTCTTAACTTGCTACATAAACAGCATTGAACGAAAAGACCTCGCCTTAACGTACAAACTCCACTGGAGTGCAGCAGGAGCTGTTCTGGTTAATGTGGACGTGGGTGCGCGCGGGCTGGGCGGGGCAGACAGGGGCGGGGCAGACAGTGGAGGGGCGGGGCAGATAGCGGAGGGGCGTGGCAGACGGGGGGCAGACAGTGTACGACCCTCTGTGGGCGTGGAGACGCTGCCCAGCATCACCAATGACCCTCATCCCTGAGAGACACACTCCTAGTTCATGAGTGACCTAATGAGTAAAACCGAACTCACCAGTGAGATCCACAGAGTTTTAACCCAGATTATGACGTGCACATACTTTTTTTTAACCATTGTCACTTTCACATTTTCTAACAGCTTTGACATCAGTGATGTCTGAGAGGCAAATCACAGGTATATATTCATAAGCTTGTTTTTATGATGCAATTATCTCAATTATTAGAGCACAAAATAATATATTTGTTCAATTTTGCACCATTTTGCACCATCTTGTCTTGAAATGGGCGGGGCTTTAACTGGTAATAATTAATTTGTAATATTTATAACACTAGATAACTACCTTTATGTTTTTATGAAATACAGCAAAAACGTGTCAGACACTCAGTGTCTGGTTACTGGTTAGAGACAGCTGAAGGTTTAAAAAAGAAAAAAAATGTCAGACAGGCAGAGACGCAATGCGAGTCGCATTCTACCAAGCAAGCACCACGTCTGAACGAACCCACGTTTACCAGAACGCTACTGGTTAGTAAGTACGTATTATTAACGTTACAACCTGAAGTAAAAAGCTGAAGAAACCCTAAATGTTAACAGAAAAGACCCGCGAACCCGAGTGACTGAGGGAGAGACAGAGAGCTGTTCTGTGTGTGACTGTGAGTGAGCAGAGCGAGACACAGCAACACAATACATGTGTACTGTATGTGTGTAGGGGAGGGGCGCTGTGACTAGCCTATCACAGAACGCTGACAGCTGAAAGCTACCCAATGATGATTTTCATTCAATCCGAGCACAGATATTGACTCGTATTACTCGTATAATACTCATACTCGGCAGAAGTGCTTTATCCGTACCGGATACTCGTTTCAGCCGAGTATCCGGCTCATCTCTACCGAACATACACACCGTGTGTCATCCCAATAAGACATTTTTTGCTTTAGATATTAGACACTTCCTGTTTCTCTGAATTCGCCATAACCTAGTCGCCTCACCATGGCAGCACCATTTGAGATATCAAAAATCCCTTCGCAATTTAGCAAGTGCAATGTCTCGGCATCATGTTCACCACGTTTGATGTCATTCGCATGAATTCCCTAGGAGGAGTATTTAAAAGTTCACCGCATGCATTTATAAAACAATCCAAAATGGCCGACTTCCTGTTGGGCAAAGCTCATAGTTTAGAGCGCGAAAGTCGTTCGGGTCGATGAGATCTATATGCGTACCAACTCTCATACATAGGCGTACATAATTGCCCGATCTGTGCACCAATGTTTGTTTTTGCATTACAGGGGGCGCTAGAGAGCCCCCCTGCCACGCCCGTATTCCAGCCTTTGCCTGAGCCTAGTGTCACACGACTCTGACGTGTGTGCCAAATTTCAAGAGTTTTCGAGCATGTTAAGGGAGCACAATTGGCCAATGTGTGCATAAAAAAAAAAAAATAAATTTATAAACCCGAGCAAAAACAATAGGGCTTCGCACCTTTCGGTGCTCGGGCCCTAATAATAAATCTGAGCAAAAACAATAGGGCTTCGCACCTTTCAGTGCTCAGGCCCTAATTAAGACATTTTATCTGTTCGTTTGCTCAGAGCCGATCCTGACCTCCCTGGGGCCCTAAGCAAAATTCTGCTAAGGGGCTCTCCTACCTGACCTGTGAGCCATGTACACCATTTGCCACACATTCACACTTGACACCTCACTGCTCCCAGTACAGACCTCCCAGTACAGACCCTCCTTTTAAAAAAGTTTGCTCCTAGTGAATATGCAGATATCAGAATTTACATTTTTACTAGCGTAAAATGTAATTCCTGATATCAAAAATATGGTTACTACTAGAAATCACACTCTTAATATTTGCATTTTAATTATTGAAAACTGAATTCTTGATATCAAAAATCCATATCATGTGAATGTATAAAAGCTAAAATGGCTTGCCATACCGTATCACTGTGTTTTATAGTATGCATGAGAGCAATACTTGATCCCTGATGGTTATCATTTACTGAGAGATGTGCATTCATATTGACCTGGCATTATGCTCACTCCAATGTAAATCCATTGGTTTCCATATTGCATTTACGTTGTTGTAACCTTGATTGAGAGACTATAAACATTGTCATTTAGGAGTGCTATCACGCTACTTTTTGTACTGGTCCCCACACAGATGTTGCTGCTGGAACGGGCGCGTGTCATTTCGTGCACGTTTGCACGCGCATATGAACGCATGTCCGGTTATCGAGCTGCCGTTTATAAACTCTGTTGCCTTTGGGCGTTTATTTACGGGATTGTTCACGCAATAAATTGTTGTGTGACAGACAGGCCAAGAGATGCACTGGCAGCACTGCACAGCTAATGTAGCTAGTCAGATAGAGACTAGAGACAGAATCACATCAACTTAACTTTACTGTTATTTGCTCTTGCTGACATCAAACTTGAAGAGAACACAAGTTTACCTAATTGCTGTTCTCGCATTTCACTCTCATTTTGTTTCTTTTTTCTCTTTTCATGGCCAGATGCTCCGCTTCATATTGTCATATACTGCACACAGTAAACATTAACACGCGCTGTAAAATGAGGCAGGTTAGGTGGGGCCTTGCGTAATTTGCGGGTCCTAGGCAACTTGCGTAGTGAGCTTATCGGTTCTGCGTTTGCTTTTACATGTGTTGAAAAGTTTAATTGTTCCAAAGCAATTAGATATTGAGATCATTGATTGATGTTTCACTGATGTTTTGAGTATATCTCACGTTCTTGTTTTTTTTTTGTATTTAAATTCGAAACTTGAATTCAGTGCTTATGTGATATGGTAGGTATTAATTATTACTCTTGTATAGGTTTGGAAAGCCTATATACAAATACATATAAAACTTGATTGTAAAAAATGTTTTATTAATTTGCGACCATTTAAATAGGATTTAAAATGTTAACTGTTTACATAAGACTCTAAACTAAATCAAAATTAGATTCAATACATAACATTAATACAATAATAAAATTAAGATCATGATATAAATCCCAAACCGCAAAGCTATTATATAACAATTATAAGGCTGAGAGAAGGCAGAATTTTATTTGGTTTTACATAAATTTGTAAAAATCTTGCTCAGATTATGGCTGTCTTTCCATCTTCAATGGTCACACAGTCTCAGCTTTTCAAACTGTATTATTGTCTATCTTTCGTTGGGCATTATTTTATTAAGTGATGGGAGAGTGAAATGCACAACAGGGAGGTTTTGGAATACTCTTGGTGCTGTACAGGGGCAGTGTAGTGGTGCAGGAAAGATGGAGTTATGGAGCAACAGATGATTTAAACAAAGTTTATGAGAAGCAAACCGAAAGCTCCAGCCTCACCGGTATTACTGTGTACAATTTTGACTAGCTTTTGATCTCATCACTAAAATGACATGTAGACTGAAGCTTGTAGGATGAGACTGTACATAATTGATCATAATATATGAATTTGTTCCCTGAACCTGATTATGGCTGAAAGAAGCCGGAAAAGCAGTAAAAGTGGTTAACTGAGGCCCACGACAAACACTGAGACTCACTTTATCACAAAACTTTTAGAATTAAAAAGTTAGCTTTAGATTTTGTTCACTGTCCTCTTTGTTGTCCATTATTTTGTTTTACTTGTTCAAAGAGCAAATCAATAGATAAATTATGTATTTTCAACCTCTTGTGCACACCTCAGTCTTATAATATAAAACCGAAGTGGCGAGGTTACTGGGATCTAATATTACTGAAAAGTAAGTTTTTTTGTTTTTGTTTTTGTTTTTTTATTGCTTCTGCTGCTCTAGTAGCAGGAAAAGGATATTATTATTATTATTATTATTATTATTATTATTATTATTATTATTATTATTATTATTATTATTATTATAAACAAAAAGGCTCAACGTGGATGTGTGACCTGGTATCATAGTTAGAAAAAATAAGTATTTAATGAAAATATCTGTGCAAAGCTTTTATAAGACCTGGCAACCTATGATCACATATTTTGAGGAGCCTATTAGTGATAAATGCAAATAAATTTACACAAACTTTTTCGCTGAGACAATGTTCATTGTTAAAAGCGCTATACAAATAAAATTTAATTGAATGATTTTAAGTGAATGTAAAAAAATATGTAGAATAATTAAGATAAAATTATGAGTCAATTAATTTCAGCTTTATGCATCTTGTAATCACTTTGGTGCCCGTGATATGAACTATTATGTGTTTTGCTTTTAAAATTTAACGTGTTTTTTTTTGTTGTTGTTTTGTTTTGTTTTGTTTTGTTTGCTATCAGTCATCAATCGATGTCCGACGCCAGAATAGAAGTAGAATAGATTTAAAAGTAAAACGTGAAAAAGAACGCGGAGCTTTCATTGAAAACATTGAACTTTGTGCGAGTAATGTGTTTGTTAAAGTTACTTTGATTACGAGAAGTTAATAATGAAGAGGTTTATTAGTGCAGTTTGGGCGGCTGTACAGAGTTTTTCTTTGGGACTCCTGCTGGTGGCGATAGGAGCTGCAACCGCGGCAGTCATTATTTATTACTATGTTGATCAGGACGATGAGGAGGAAACGAAAGAGAACACAGAGGACACCACCGGCCCTGTAGTGTTCGCTGAAAGTTGGTGAAGTTTATTATCTCATTACAATGGCATCTGTCAAGAATTGCGATGTATTAGTCAATTCTCAAAGTTGATCTTTAACAAGAACCAAATTGTGGTCACGTGAGCTGATTGTGTCTGATCGGTGTTTATGTAAATCAAAGTTCTAAGTTTTGCATATGTTGACATGCAAATGTATAATCATAGACATTTAAGGACACCACAACAGCACAGACTGTATAACAGACAGCAGACATTCTCTCTTTATTTGAACTTTGTGGACAGTTCAATACTAGCCTTACACCTGATTTCATGAATGCCTTTAATGTTTTTTTTTTTTGTTTTTGTTTTTTGTGTGCATGCAATGAATTTTCCAGCAGACACTGAGCCCCAGGACTGGAGAGAGGTACAGAAATTGAAAATGCTAAATTGTAAATAAAATTTTTAACTAAAATGCCATTTAGTGTGAACTTCACTGATGCTTCTTTCTTACTTAAAATTCACAGCTTTACAAAAGGTTATATCAGCAAAGAGCAACGAAAAATAAATAATGAGGCATTATGCTCAAATTTCTCCAATTCATCTTCACCTCCAAGATCCCATCCGTCCTCTACAAACTCCTCTTTTTTCCCCCGGTATCGTCAGAGATGATGACAATCTGACACATGCTCTTCTTCAGGTTATCCTGCCACGCCAACACCATGACCTTATTGGCCGGTTTCTAGGTTACGAACCACCAGTTTGACGCCATTTGCCGAGGCCAGGGAGAGGCCATTATTTCTGGGATAATTTCTATTTATTACAGAATAAACTAAATATATTACAAAAAGATATGTGTACTTTTTAAATAACCAGAATGAAGTCATGATTTTTTCATAACACACTGTAAAAAGTTGCTGTAAAATATTTTGGACAGTAATTTTCCGTTTCTCATAAATACAACTGAATACTGTAAATGAAAATTAATTTGACGAGCAAACTAATAACAGCAAGCTACTGTCCAGTTTTACGGGATTTACAATACAGTATTGTATTTACAATACAGTATTTTTTTGGTCTGGTCATGCATGTCAGGCATGTGAAGAACTCGTCTCCAACAACGCACATTAACCTCGTCTCCAACAACGCACATTAACAGTCAAATAGATTTAATGACACTGTTTTTCTGCATGTCATGAACATATATCCGTTCAAAACACATTTAAACACCATATTACCCTTATAGTTACCTTAAAATGTATCTTTATATCCATAACCGTTAGCACACGTGACGTTAGAACGTGACGTTAGCATGACATTTTCTACTGATTTACACACTTAATTAATCAGTCAAACTTCATGTAAACATCACATACAAATATAAATAACAAAAATAATGTACATATTCTTGCAAAATATTTTAAATATATCCAATATTAATCTTGAATTTTTTACTCTATTAATGTTTCTATTCTTTATATTATTCTTTTGTTCTATGTTTATGTTCTGTAAAGCTGCTTTGAGACAATATCAATTGTAAAAAGCGCTATCAAAAATAAACTTGAATTAAAAATTGAATTGAAAAATAGAAAAGTCCATGAAACTCACCGTCAGATGATTTTACAATGTAATAGACACCTATTCACGGTCATCAAAGGTTCCACAATCGTCTTGTATCCATTTCAATAACAAACATCACACTGCAAATAATTCAATATAAATGCTCAAAGGTTCTGTCACACTTTTGTTATTTATTTGTAATTAACAATAATTATATAACAATAATTTTAAAACTTTAATTTACCATTTCACACTCGGGCATCATCTCACTCTACAGTTTCTTCATGACTGTCATAAGAAATTTCATCACACTTGCATATATTACCATGCATTATTTCTGCATTTTATTTATTTTCCTTATTCTTAAACAGTTATGTATCAGTTGTAATATATATATACTTGAATTGTAATAATTTTTAAACAAAATAGTTATATTTTATTTTTCATTCATTCATTACTTCGACATTTAGGATTACACTGACTTTATTCATTTTTTATTTTGTTTTGTGAGTCCACATATTTTGGGGGTTATTTAAATAAATTAATGTTCCTGTGGTATTTCATGATAAATTAGTTATTTGAATGTTTCTTTAGATATTAATGCACAGTGCAGTATTTTGAAGATTGTACAGCCCTTTGTTAGACATAATATTAAACATAATATTAAACAAATTGTAACACTACACCACTCCTTTAGTTTTAAAAAGAAACACTTCTAGAGAGCACAGGCCCAAAAACAAAACACTACAAATCATTCAAGGTACAAAGATTTATTACAAAAATAGGACAGCAAATGATATACACAACAATCAAACACAGACATGAAATGATTTATGTAAATAACTCATCAAAATTTGGTCACAGCTCTCCAAGATGTTAACAGCCAGCTCACACTCTTACTATATTAGCTAGTTTCCTGGCATATGGCAGACCCTTAAAGCGTAGGGAGACATCCACCTGATATAAACTGAAAAGAAAAAAAACAGCACAATTCAAATAAAACTAACACAACTCAAAACATAAACCTTCACTCAACCACTTCAAGAAAACACAGCAAATATGGATCCCATACACAGAAAAGCCCACACACACAGAAAGCAAGCATTAGGAATCAAGCTGGGAACGTAAGGCTGGGAAGGTGTTAAAAAAATTAATACAAAAACAAAACCCCAGCCAACCGGACTCGTACACAAACAAACAATCAACAAAATACACGTGCTGCCACCATGCAGTACACACCTCTGAGACCGGATAGGCAGGGAATCAAACAAAAAAACACAGGAGAAACAGCAATTGACTTAAATCTAAAACAGAAGAAAACAAAATTAACAAAACATCATATGTTTTATTACAACACTAAACATTTTCATAAACACAATTATCAACTGCCCCATTTCATTTTTATTAGATTAACAATAGTAATCCCCTCCCCCTCCCCCCCCCCCCCCCACACACACACATTTATCTTCATCGGGTACCCAAAATGAGCATTTCAGCATTTATCCACATCTATAACATTACAAAAAAAACACTAAACATTTAAAACCATGGTTACCATCTGCACACTCATTTTTCTTGAATTAAAATATGAATATGACATAAAATATGACATTTACTTTCTTTGCCAGATAGCAGATATAACAGTCAGTGTTTGAGCATCTATCCACATCTGAGTCAAAACAATTCCCAAAGAGAAATAAAATTAAAAACTTTCATCCCATCTTAATTAAAAATAAGACTAACAAGTCTACCCTGAGGGGGGCATGGTGGCTTAGTGGTTAGCACGTTCGCCTCACACCTCCAGGGTTGGGGGTTCGATTCCCGCCTCCGCCTTGTGTGTGTGGAGTTTGCATGTTCTCCCTGTGCCTCGGGGGTTTCCTCCGGGTACTCCGGTTTCCTCCCCCGGTCCAAAGATATGCATGGTAGGTTGATTGGCATCTATGGAAAATTGTCCTTAGTGTGTGATTGTGTGAGGGAATGAGTGTGCCCTGCGATGGGTTGGCACTTCGTCCAGGGTGTATCCTGCCTTGATGCCCAATGACGCCTGAGATAGGCACAGGCTCCCTGTGACCCGGGAATAGTTCGGATAAGCGGTAGAAGATGAGTGAGTGAGTGAGGTCTACCCTGCTACTAGATATAGTTCCATTCCTTACCTGTAGGGGGCAACCCTTTAGTGTGGCGAGTGTGTATAAGGAAAGAAGCTAGTAGAAGGAAAGACGTATAACGTATAGAGTTTGTGGTTTGCCAGTGTTTGTACTGGCTTCTTGATAGGAAACTTTTGTTTCTATTGCTATTGGCCTTTTGTGTCCATCCCATTTCATGCTTAAAGCATAACACGGACAATGGATTGAAACTGATGGCTTACTTTTATTGGAGTTGGAAGAATGTAGCTACCTTATTCAAGTGTATGTTGATGGAGATGTTTTACGTACACAAAGCAGATTTAACTCAACACGGATAAACAAATAACTTCTTTGCAAGAACATTGTTTGCTTTTGTCATCAGCGTTTCTGGTCTTCTCAAAACTGGACATCTACCCAGATAATAGATATTGTCAACATTTTGAATTACATTTACAACATTTAGCAGACACCCTTATCCAGAGTGACTTACAACTGAGCAACTGAGGGTTAAGGGCCTTGCTCAGGGGCCCAGCAGTGGCAGCTTGGTGGACCTGGGGTTCAAACCCATGAACCATTCTGATCAGTAGCACAACACCTTAATCACTGAGCTACCACATCCCTTAATCCACCATATTCATCCAAAATATGTTGCTCAAAGATTTGTGTATGATCGTAAAGCTGAGTAACCCTGTGTTTAAGGTGGATGAGAGTTCATAAATAATATTAAGCAAAGAAATTGTTTTTCTGGTTGCCTTACTTCACTTAGTGGTCTTTATCATCATTTATGTGAAAGTCTTGGAATAATTAGCCAACCACACCCACTACTGGTAGGCGCTTGCCTGGCTTCAATATGTACATATGAAAAAAGTATGCGTGCATTTATCATTGTGCGTTTGTACACATAGATATACAGTAAATGATGAGAGGTTTTTTTTTTGTGCCAAACATTAAAATTACAATGCAAACCCCCATTTTCCTTTTCTTTATTTGTGTGTCTCCCACTTATTGGTATCCACCTGGTTGTGCTGTAAGTCCCTGCCACTTGCATCTGAAGTACAGCAGTACATCTGTCTAATACACATAGTTAGAAGGACATGTATATCTAACTGCAAGTCAGCAACAGTATTGAATTTGGTATAGCAACATGATTGAAACAAAGTTTATGAGAAGCAAACAGAAAGCTCCAGCCTCACCAGTATTACTGTGTACAATATTGACTAGCTTTTGATCTCATCACTAAAAATGACATCTAGACTAAAGCATGTAGGATGAGACTGTACATAAACTGTACATCATAATAAATGAATTTGTTCCCTGAACCTGATTATGGCTGAAAGAAGCCGGAAAAGCAGTGAAAGTGGTTAACTGAGGCCCACGACAAACACTGAGACTCACTTTTTCACAAACCTTTTAGAGTTAAAAAGTTAGCTTTAGAATTTGTTCACTGTCCTCTTGGTCCTTTATTTTGTTTTACTTGTTCAAAGAGAAAATTTTCCGTAGTGTGTGAGTGCGTGAGGGAATGAGAGTGTGTGTGTGCCCTGCGATGGGTTGGCACTCCGTCCAGGGTGTATCCTGCCTTGATGCCCGATGACGCCTGAGATAGGCACAGGCTCCCCGTGACCCGAGGTAGTTCGGATAAGCGGTAGAAGATGAATGAATGAATGAATGAATGGTTTCAGGTGAATGTAAAAAAATCTGTGGAATAATTATGATAAAATTATGAGTCGAATAATTTCAGCTTTATGCATCTTTAATCACTTTGGTGAACATGATATGAATTATTTATATTTTGCTTTTAATCAGTCATCAATCGAGTTCCGACGTCATAGAGAATAGAAGTAGAACAGATTTAAAAGTAAAGAACGCGGAGCTTTCAGTAAGACATTGAACTTTGTGCGAGTGATGTGTTTGTTGAAGTTACTTTGATTACGAGAAGTAATAAATAATCATGAAGATTTTTATTGTTAGGGCGTCTGTAGAGAATCTTCCCCGGCGCGATGAGGACGAAACGACAGATAACACAGAGGACACCACCGGGCCTGTAGTGTTCGCTGAAAACAGGTAATTTTATTTGTACAACATTGAGAGTAAAACAGTAAACAATAGACTTTGGAAAGCTAGTGCCGCTTAATAACATAAGTAATTTAGTTTAGTAAGTTTGTGTGGTCTGACGCTTTGTGGCTGAGCTGATGTTGATCTGAGATGCTTCCATTTCACAGTAACAGCAATGTTTCAGCTGATCAGAACACAACTCAGAGTCCCGCTGGATTATCTACACACCAGGTGAGTGCTGAGATGTGTGTGATATGACAACATAATATTAGTATTGTGTTAATGATGTCATAATACATTTTCACAATACATTGTCACAATACTTTTCTGTGTCTGTGTCATGATATATTGTAAATATTTGTAATAATTACAAATGCCTTTTATTTTTTTTCTAAATATATAAAATGTTACACAGATTTATTTTGTATTTTTACACTATTCCCTTTGATGCAGGGTTAATTGTATAGCGCTTTTAACAGTGGACATTGTCGCAAAGGAGCTTACAGGAATTAAAAAATTAGATTAAAAATGATAAATGAATATTTATTTCTACTACTACTAACTACTGTTGCATTACATATTTTAATACAACAGAGTTGATGCTACAATAAGTTTCTATCAAGTATCGCAAGTATCGTAATATTTTTGTTTGGCATATTTCCTGTCTCTGCTTGTAAGATGGTAGAGGATGGATGGATATATACAGTATATATATACAGTATATGGGTGGTTGACGTGACATGTGATTTTAATGTTACATAGTGTAAATACTCACTAAAATGTGTTTTTTCTTACAACAATCATATGTAAATGAAGCAAATTACTGTATTTTATGTTGTAGTTTTACATTTGGATGAAAAAATATTTTTTGTTCCTGTTTATTTAAAGGCTTTTATGCCAAATGTCCTGCGGTGTGACAGTAACATAAATGAGATATGAAATATAAACAGCTATAAAATAAACCAGCAACATTTGGAATAATTCATAAGAGCTTTGGCATTATTTTACAAATTTTAACTTAATAAAAAAAGGTTTTTAGATACAAAAACAATATACAGGAATATTTATAACAAGCAAAATCTTGTAACATAAATGCCGTCCTGTGGCGTGACATGTAAGTCACGTGGTGTGACATCACTTTAAATGCAACTAAATGCCTTAAGTTAATTTGTGATCAAGTTTTATCATGATTAAGCACTGCATAATTTAACTATCACAAAAAAATAAACAGTGCAGTAAGACTTTTTCTCATTTTACGAAATATTTCTATGCGAGTGAGTGAGAAAAGAAGGTGCAAGTAAGGAGTGGAACTGAAAAACAGTTGTGAAAAATAACTGTATGTTGAATTTTAATGATGATTTTTAGAAAAGGCTTCTTAAACTTGAACATATGTGATTTGCAGTTGAAATCAGTAATATCTGTATATTTTCTCTTTACTGTAGTGTGGTGTCACACCGCAGGACATTTTACGTCTGTTGCTGTGAAAAAGGCTTAGAAAATAGCATAAAGAAGGGGAAATTCTATAAAACAGTAACAGTGACACCATCTTCAGCATTATAACATTATAATTTCATATATTTTGTTTGAAAAATATTTATTTTGTTTGTCAAATATATATTTTGTTTGTCATATAGGAAAAAAAATACTGTTTCACCTCTATTTGTCAAGTGCCCATATACGTATATATGTATATATATGCTTTTAATGAATGTCAGAAATCTGTGTGTCTTTTTTCCAAGAAGCTATTTTTATTATTTTTAGCCAAAGTTTCAGACTGTGTCTTGTTCCTTGTAATAATAAATAAGCAAATATATTTATAACATTTTCATCAACTCTGAGTTCATTCCTTCAGTCAGACACCAGCAGCAGCCATGAGAGCCCAGACAGTACATGTGCTACATGTGAGACTGAGGAGACTGATATGGACAGAGGTGAGGCTGAGCAGGGGGGGCTGGGACTCTTCATCCCTGAGCCCATGCTGTGCTGTGAAGCTGAGAAAGATAAGGTTCCTCACTCTCTAGAAACACTGTACCAGACTGTGCAGTGCAGCAGCACCTCGGACTGCCTGCTGTTAGCAGCCCACATGTTACTGCTGGAGACCGGCTTCTTGCCACAGGTCAGAGGTCACACAATACACAACCGATCAATTAATGCATAAGTCTATTTCAAAGACAATATTAGTATTAAAACCCTTAAAGTGCCTTACATTGTGTAGCTTTATTGCATTCTCTGTTGTCACTTTTACCAATCAAACAAAGAAAGCTTGGTGGTTGTTTGAGTGTTTAAAACGTGTGATTTGGTTTGATTATGTGATGAGTGCAGGGTAGTGACATCAGAGCCAGAGAAATGCCCAGCAGCTGGCTTGCATTAGAGTATCTCTGCAGGCTGCAGTACTTTCACCCGTTCTGTGAGTACAGCCCAGTTCAGATGGTTGGTGTGCTGAAGGGCCAAACACTTATTATAAAAGGTACGCATGTTGTTTCTGTTACATAGGTGTTGTTATTGCATTCATTCATTGTAGCTGCAGCTGATGGTGTAGTCATTGTGTCCCCCCTCTCAGCCACTATGACGGCAACCGGTGCAGAGTTTTCACAGATACTGGCACTGAATCCTGATGATTATGTGACTAAGGAGTGGGCAGGTGCAGTATAAGACACCATGTACATTAAATGAAAATATCTTCGTCATTAGTCTTTATTTTCATGGGTAGTAGGTCAGTTGTTCAGTCCCAGTCCTTGAACAATGTCCTTGACCATCTCTGCTATCATGGCTGACCCTGTGCTGACCCCAACCTCCTAAAAGTCTCAGATATACAAAATAAGGAATTTCACTGTGCTGTAATGTATAGGTGACAAATAAAGGTTGCTTTTTCTCAGTACATCATGGAAGAGCTGTTAAATTTAAACAAGCGTAACTCCACTGTCTAGCGCTGTAAAGAATTTGGTATAGATGCTCTAGAGTCTTAGAATCACTTAGGCTTATAGAAGACTTTGTAACAATTTATTTGTATTTATTGTCTTTTATGTACAGTTATATTTATGTATGAAGATCTAATGTGTGTTTATTGTACACATTTCCATGGACGATGCTTTTAATTTTTTGTCTGGTGGTTTTGCCTTCGTAGGTGGAAATGCTGGACTGGTCTACAGAGATATGCAGAAACTATCTCGTGTTTTTAAGGACCATTTGGTTTACCCACTAATTGCAAGAGCTAGAGAAGGTACAGTATATCCTTAAATCAGAGCCAGTTCTTTCTTTACTGTTCTACCCCTTTGCACACTAGTTACAGTAGATTTGTACCCACTTATACACAGAATGTCTGTGTTTTTGTTTCCTGCTCACTCTACAGCACTGGGTCTGCCTGCACTGTTTGGTCTGACTGTGCTGCCCCCTGAGCTGCTTTTAAGGATAATGCAGCTGCTGGATGTTCCCTCGATCCTAACTCTGTCTGAAGTATGCAGACGCCTGCACTCTGTTTCTCAAGATGACTTACTCTGGAAATACTTTGTGTACCGTGACTTCGGAGGTACCAGCACATCACACAGGCCATCTATAGAGTTAAACTGAAGATAGAGCTGGTCATTTTTTTTTGCTAGAGATTGTGCTATTACCAAGCTAGGAATCTTCTATATTTGTGAAGTGACCTGATAGATCTAGATCAAAACGTTGGATCTTCAACATTATCACCACGTTGTAACTATTAAGTATAATTTTTCATTTTAGCCGACTTTGGAGCTCTATTTATAGCTTATATGAAACCTCATGCACTCTCCAGACATTGTTTATTCTGTCAAGAGGTGCGATGTATTAGTCAGTTCTCAAAGTTGATCTAAGTGACTTTGACAAGAACCGAATTGTGATAGTACAGATATAATACATAGTATAATACAGATTTTCAAAGTTTTCAGTGTCTTTTGCTTTAAAGACAATCTTATAGAATCAATATACAGTAAAGTTCCATTTCTTTTTTAAATGATATGAAACAGGGTTTTTTCCAGAAAATTTACATTTGTGAATGTGAAACTTTGCTAACAAAAGGATCAGATTTATTATGTAAATACTATTGGCAGAATGTTAGTCTCTTTGATGCTTCAAAACACCAAAAAGCACATTTTTCCAAAATAAAGCAAAATTAACATCAATATTCTTAACAATAAAATCACAAACATTTTCCCAAAATGGTTTTACAAGTGGGCAGTACCCAGAGCTGATCCTGACCTCCCTGGAGCCCTAAGCAAAATTCTGCTAAGGGGCCCTTGATCCCAGATGGTTATTACTTACTGAGGGATGTGCATTCATATTGACCTGGCATTATGCCCATTCAAATGTAAATCCATTGGTTTCCATATTGCATTAACGTTGTTTTAACCTTGATTGAGAGACTATAAACATTGTCATTTAGGAGTGCTATCACGCTACCTTTTGTACTGGTCCCCACACAGATGTTGCTGCTGGAAAGCGTGCGTCATTTCGTGCACGATTGCACTCACATATGAACGCATGTTCACACGCGGCGCAGTTATCAAGCTGCCGTTTATAAACACCGTTGCCCTTGGGCATTTATTCATGCGAATGTTCACGCAATAAATTGTTGTGTGACAGACAGGCCAAGCACTGGCAGCACTGCACAGCTAATTGCTGTTCTCGCATTTCACTCTCATTTTGTTTCTTTTTTCTCTTTTCATGGCCAGATGGATAGTTCCGCTTCATATTGTCATCTACACAGTAAACATTAACACGCGCTGTAAAATGAGGCAGGGGAGCCCTACGCAACTTGCGTAGTGAGCATATAGGGCTGATCGGCTCTGGCAGTACCAATATAAGTGAACCACGGTTTCTAAGCTGTTATTACAAAATGTACAATTTGTGTCTATATCGCTTTTAAATTTCACAAGAAAATGTTTTGTTGGGTAGATCCTATGAATAAGTTTAAATGAGACTTCCTTTATTTTATGTGTAATTAAATATGGATTTGGAAGTAGCCAAACCTTTTTCCAAACAATATCATCTGTAAATTAGCACCAAAACGTTGCTGGTCTAGACTTAAGAACCGCTTGCGTCAGGGACTGGGGGTGGGGTTACTGTTAGATAACGTACCTTAAGTATACTAATGTTTAATACACTTTTACTTTACAGCAATATGATCAATTATCAGCACACATGATAGTGGGTAGCTACATGCTAAGGCTAACTTTTTTCGTGTTAATGCATGGATGCCAACTTTTGAGTTCAGCTTAGAGTGAGATCCTGGGGGCGGGGCTCTGGTTATGGGGAGGGGCTTGTGGAGGGGCGTGGCTTTGTGTGGAAAAAATACAAACACAAAATCCTTGCATTAGCAGAAGTGTATTAAGTATATATTGATTGTCAAAGTATTTGGTATCTGTACAGAATTTCTTGGGAGATTTACATTACATTTAATTTTCACAAACATTTTACAGAAATAGGATTAACATGTGATTAACATGTTCACAGATTAACATGTGCTCTATTGTAAGTGCTGGTGGCTGATTTTGCAGACTTAATCATTGATTGGGATGTCGTTGACTTGACATCCTGTTCTTAGAAAACAATAATTAACATTAACTACTAGGCATGTCCAGATATTTGTCATCTGGAAATGCTTTTGTACTGTTTTTTATGATAAAGTTATGTAAAATAACTGCTCAGTGCTGCAAAACAAATAACTCTGCTAATGCTAACTTAATTCTATATAAACTATATAACAGCATAGGCCTATTAGTTACTAGCCTAAACTGGACTTAAGTAAAGTTTCCCGAGTCAATAACCCCTGAGCTAAACGCTCTTTTTACATAAATAACACCTCTTTTCTATCGTAGTAATGTAGAGAGGCAGCTACAACCCAATTTTCCTCAAAATCTGCTTTCCTCCTTGGTGGACAAAATACATAAGTCTCTATGTGCAGATGGCTGAGAGACAGGTTCCAAGGGACCGTCTGCAAAGTGCAAAACCCGAAAAGCGAATACTAAAAAACAGTCAATAACTTCACTGTAATACACTGTACTGTCACCAGCTCACACATCACTGATGTGCCACTGTACTGTCACCACTGTTATACTACAACACTTACTTGGGGGAATTGACTTTTTTGTATAATTTATGATTTTTCATTTTAAAAAAAATCAATAACTTCACTGTAATTGTTACGCCCAAGGACATATGTTTTTGTGTTTTTTTTTTCCCCTTTCTTCCTGTTTCCCCTCTCTACTTCTCGCAAGCAGGAAGTAATAGGTACCACCTGACCCCAATGATTGGTGAGCTGATGTGATTGGAGGAGGAGAGGAAGCTGTGGAGATTTAAGCTGCACCATGGCACAGAGCAGTGTGTGTGGGAGGCTGTGTTGTGAGGCTTCTTTTCTGCAACCCTAAAGGCATTGACTTGAAGTCTGTTAATTGAATTTCTCCCAATGTGTTATTGGGCTAGTCATCTTGTTGTACAGGTTGCCTATTATCAGAGAACCCATTTTTGTTGTATGTTTACTGTTTTGTACATACTTTTGTTATCTCTTGACCTATTAAGTTATTGTTAATTCTTTGGGGAGGGATTTGTAGAGAGGTGGGTGCCATTTTTCTTTCATATATTGTTTTCTCTTGTTTAAGTTAGTTAGGGAGTTAGTTTAGTATTGTAAACTCTTGTTTTTTGTTTTCTTTTGTAGTTTAGTTAGTCTTTTTCTAATAGTTAGTGGGTTTGTTTGTTATTTTGGCCTTGCCCCCTCTTGAGGCCTTGAAATCCTCCCACATTTGAAAAATAAAAGAACTTGTTTTGGTCTTTGTAAAGCCCTGGGGTTTGGAACTTGAACCTCGCTGCCTCCACACATCACACCAGTTTTATTCTGTTACTCGTTCGGGTTTTGTACTTTGCAGACGGTCCCTTGGAATCTGTCTCTTAGGTATTTGCACATAGACTTGTGTATTTTGTCCAACGCGGAGGAAAGCTGATATTGAGGAAAATTGGGTTGTAGCTGCCTCTCTACATTAGTACTACGGTGAAAAAGGTGTTATTTGTGTAATAAAAGCGTTTAGCTCAGGAGTTATTGACTCGGGAAACTCCAATCTGTGAATATGTGGCCAACTTTAGTCTAAACTGGATGGGGACACGGAGCGCCCTGTAACTCACTGACCTGCCTGCGTTCAAACTTCACACGGTGCAGATGGGAGGGAGAACGGCTGACTACACGGTTTATGGGAATACATTGTGTATTTCCCTCACAATTGTCACAAAAAAACTCACTACACTGTCTGTCTGGTCTCTCTGCGCGTAGCTTTGCGAGATCATGAGGTGCGATTTGTTTTTCCTCACTGCTGCACGAGTCGGCGTGAGACTATGGGGGTGTGGCGTGAGAATCGGGTCAATTGAGTGAGTCTCACGCTGAATGCGTGAGAGTTGGCAGCCATGGTTAATGATAAAATAATGTTATGTACTTTCTCGATTACAACCTCCGTTTTTACAGATTACAGGGAGCTGCAATTACACGGTGGAATCGCCACATTTGGATGCCAATGTAGGTTCACAAAGCCATGAGCCTTAACAGTAAAGCAACTTCCACCATTGTTGATGTGTTTGTGTTTGCCGCTGCTGCGCTAAAGTTGCTGGGACACGTGACACGTATACAGTGACGTCAGACTCGGCTTTGTGATGGCTCTCTAACCGATGGAAAGGCAAACCGGTTCTTAGAAGGTTCGCCAGTGGAACCAACTGTGAACCAGCACCAGTGCTAGCTCTGAACCAGCACCCGGTTCTTTCTGGTGGAAAAGGGGCATAAAAGACAAGACATTCTCTCTATATTTGAACTCTGTGGGCAGTTCAGTAGGCTACTAGCCTTACACCTGATTTCATAAATGCCTAATTTTTTTTGTGTGTGCAATTATTTTCAAGGTGGAGTTAGTCGCAGATACAAAGACTGGAAAGAGGTACAGAAATTGAAAATGCTAAAGTGTAAATTAATTTTTCAACTAAAATGCCATTTATTGTGAACTTCACTGATGTTTCTCTCTTACTTAAAATCCACAGCTTTACAAAAAGGAATATAAGATAAGGAAGTCACAGAAAGGATGCAGATTTTCTAGTTTTATAGCATTCATATAGAGTTTCCAACCACCAGCGAAATTCCGCCAGGAGGAGGCCATTTTCTCTGGAACATTACAGAATAAATATATTACAAAAAGATTCATGTGGACTTTTTATACTGTATAACCCGAATGAAGTCAGATTTTTTCATAACAGGCTTGAAACTGAAAGCTGTAAGGAAGAGAAAAATCACGCAGCTGTCAGATCCAATTACTTCTTTTGATTAAAGCCAACAGTTTGACTTTGCTCATTTTCCTTGCTTCCCAGAATGTAATACAATTAAAAATATATATAATTTCCCCAAATTTAAACAGAAATGCTAACTGACTGTCCGATGCTTCTCATGCTATAAAGCCACCATTGATCTGACATACACTTGATGTCATTTATATGACTTGATTTGAGTTGTGACTTTATTTGATTCATGAAAAGCAAAAATGAATGAGGAGCGATTTGAGTGAAATCATATGGGTCACTGTATAACACATTAAATCAAGATGGCACTGAACCTCTTCATTTAAAGTGTAACAGTACTAGAAGATTTAAAACTGCTTTGCATATTCTGATGTTTGTGCTCATCATTAATTCAGACAACAGTGTTTCACTTAGGTTCCTTTCTCTGTTAAATTGAAAATCCATCAAATGTGACGTAACCTCTTGACAGATGTAATAATGTCTTAAGCTTAAATATAACTTGGTGCTTGGTGAAATCCAAGAAGGCATAAGTCTTAAAAAGTGAGGGATTCTTCATGGTTAGAAAATTGTAATTCTATAATATTTTACATGAGTCACACCATGTGCCTCCATTGACTCCTACACGGTCACAAATATAACCAGGATGTGAAGATTTTCTGCACCTAGCTTTTAGCAACTGATCATTTAATTTAATGTCTGTAGCATAATAAATAGTTTGGGAGAGAGTAATATTATTATTATTATTTTTTTGCCTGCTTTTATTACAATTAAGATCTTAATAGGATCTTAAAGTAAAATCTGAAATCTGTCATCACACAATACAGAGTCTGGCTCTTTGTATATGAATACACCCTGTTCAATCTCAAATACATTCTAATGCCCAAATGATGCTTTTTTTTTACACAGTCACTTGTGTGGTTTGTTAGTTGAGTTAGTCATGTGCTTTTGGTCTACAGAGGTTAGCATTTTTCTACAAAAGGCCGAATACCCTCCTGCCCATCATGCAGCACCAGATTGTCCACCATGACAGCTGTGACGGTGACATATGCAGCATCTCAGCTTTGTGCCATCTGCCTCTGAAAGGCTGTTTTTCCGAGAGCCGACTCTGGGCGACTAGACTTGCAGATTATGTGTGCGATGGCCAGTGTTTCTTCCATCCAAATATTCCTCATGCACCACCTTACTGACTAATCCATGTAGCAAAGCCTCCTGTGCAAAGCCTCCTGTAAACATCATCATTGCAACCTGGGTAAAATACAACACGGTTTAGGATGCTTGATCGAAAAAAAAAAAAGGTTTCAAGTTCCTAGTTACCTCTCTAGGAACAGCTCTTCCAATAGCCACTCCTGGAGTAGCGCAGAGCATGCCGACATTCACACCGGGAGTTGCAAAGCTTGATTTGTCCGTCGCTACAGCAATATCACAACTGGCAACTAGCTGGCATCCTGCTGCTTTGGAAATGAAATTATTAACCATTGCGATCACGGGAACTGGAAGGTCCTGAATCAGGGTCATGACCTTCAACAACAGTAATGGCCAAAAAGGACTAAAATGAACATCACCTTCTTTACCATACTATGCTTTGTTTTCATGTGACATCACAAAAACATGTGCACTGCCATTCTGATTCCTAACAAGAACATTTATGTGCCAAGATCATCACACTGTATAGTAAATATGAAATCATGTTGTGTTTTAACAAATTTGAATTTGATTTTCTTTAAAATAAATTACACTGAACAAAATTATAAATGCAAAACTTTTGTTTTTGCCCACATTTTTCATGAGCTGATCTCAAAGATCTAAGACTTTTTCTATGTACACAAAAGGCCTATAAAAACCGGTCCAAGTCCAAAAAAGTCCAAAAACCGGTCAGTATCTGGTGTGACCACCATTTGCCTCACGCAGTGCAACACATCTCCTTCACATAGAGTTGATCAGTTTGTTGATTGTTGAATGTTGGTCCACTCCTCTTCAATGGCTGTGCGAAGTTGCTGGATATTGGCAGGAACTGGAACACGCTGTTGTATACACCAATCCAGAGCATCCCAAACATACTCAGTGGGTGAATTGTGAGGAATTGTGTCCAGTGAGTATGCTGGCCATGCAAGAACTGGGATGTTTTCAGCTTCCAGGAATTGTGTACAGATCCTTACAACATGGGGCCGTGCATTATCATGCTGCAACATGAGTTGATGCTCGTGGATGAATGGCACAACAATGGGCCTCAGGATCATGTCACGGTATCTCTGTGCATTCAAAATGCCATCAATAAAATGCAACTGTGTTTGTTGTCCATAACATACGCCTTCCTATACCATAACCCCACCGCCACCATGGGCCACTCGATCCACAACATTGACATCAGAAAACCGCTCACCCGCGCCATACACGTTGTCTGCCATCTGCCCTGTAAAGTGAAATCCGGGATTCGTCCGTGAAGAGAACACCTCTCCAAAGTGCCACACGCCATCGAATGTGAGCATTTGCCCACTCAAGTCGGTGACAAACTTCCTTATTTTAGATTATTTATTTATCTCTCTCTTCTGTTTCCATACTTCTGTAAAGCTGCTTTGAGACAATGGGAATTGTTAAAAGAACTATACAAATAAATTGAATTTGAATTTGAAATACTCAAGGGTGGCTCGCCATCTCACTTTCACAGAGTTTGTGAAATTGCTTCCACTGTGTTTTTCAATCCAGGTCACAGACCTGTTTTTTGTTTTTGTTTTTTTTTCTTCCATAAAACCGTGTCATGAACATCTATCCAATCAGCACACGTGACATTAGCATGACATTTTCTACCGATCAAAACAATTAAGTAATCAATCAAACTTCATGTAAACACTAACGAAAATAATGTAGACATATTCTTGCAAAATAGAAAAGTGCATAAATCTCACCGTCAGATGATTTTACATTATAATAGACACCTTTTCCTGATCATCAAAGGTTCCACAATCGGCTTCAATATTAACAAACATCACACTGCAAATAATTCAATATTAATGCTCAAAGTTTTCTGTCACACTTTTGTTACTTATTTGTAATTAACAATAACTCTATACAATAATTCAATAATTGTAAATCTTTATTTTACCATTTCACAAGGTTTGGTGAATTTCTAACTCCTGTCACTCTCTGAGGCATCATCTCTGCATCACTATGCCATACGTAATTTCGTCACACTTGCATATATTACCATGCATTATTTCTGCATTTTATTTATTTTTCTTATTCTTAAACAGTTATGTCAATTGTAATACATATATACATATATTCTATCACAAAACGTTCAGAGTTAAAAAAGTTAGCTTTAGATTTTGTTCACTGTCCTCTTGGTCCTTTACTTTGTCCTTTAATGTGTGTTTTTTTCAAGGAGCAAATCAATAGATAAATTATGTATTTTCATCCTCTTGTGCACATCTCAGTCTAATACAACAGAAAGTCATCCAGCGTGCCTACTACATGATGTGTGTAACATAAAGGCAACAAATCAGACTTTCTTCATAGGTGAGTGACTATAGGACATTCATATTTAAAACACTAAATGAGGTCCTTAACTCCGATATAATACCGAAGTGTCGAAGTTACTGGAATGGAATATTACTGAAAGTATAAGGTAAAAAAACAAAACTGTTTTTTATACTGTGTTGCAGCTGTAGTAGCAGGAAGAAGATATTATTATTATTATTATTATTATTATTATTATTATTATTATTATTATTATTATTATTATTATTAACAAAAACGCTCAACGTGGATGTGTGCCTTGGTATCGTAGTTACAACTAGAAAAAATAAGTATTTAATGAAAATATCTGTCCAAAGCTTTTAGAACACCTGGCAACCCATGATCACATATTTTGAGAAGCTCATTAGGTATAAATAAATAAATAAATTTACATAAACATTTTGTTTTCTGTAAAGCTGCGTTAAGACCACGTTAAGACCATTGTTAAAAGCGCTATACAAATAAAATGTAATTGAATGGTTTCAGGTGAATGTAAAAAAAATCTCTGGAATAATTATGATAAAATTATGAGTCAAATAATTTCAGCTTCATGCATCTTGTAATCTCTGTGGTGCGCATGGTATGAATTATTTATATTTTGCTTATATTATTCATTCATTCATTCATTCATCTTCTACCGCTTATCCGAACTACCTCGGGTCATCTCAGGCGTCATCGGGCATCAAGGCAGGATACACCCTGGACGGAGTGCCAACCCATCGCAGGGCACACACACACACACTCTCATTCACTCACTACGGACAATTTTCCAGAGATGCCAATCAACCCACCATGCATGTCTTTGGACCGGGGGAGGAAACCGGAGTACCCAGAGGAAACCCCCGAGGCACGGGGAGAACATGCAAACTCCACACACACAAGGTGGAGGCGGGAATCGAACCCCCAACCCTGGAGGTGTGAGGCGAACGTGCTAACCACTATTGCTTATATTAAATTAAATTAATTTATTTTTTTGGCTATCAGTCACCAATCGATGCCCGACGTCATAGAGAATAGAAGTAGAACAGATTTAAAAGTAAAACGTGAAAAAGAACGCGGAGATTTCAGAAAAAACACTGAACTTTGTGCGAGTAATGTGTTTGTTAAAGTTACTTTGATTACGAGAAGTTAATAATGAAGAGGTTTATGAGTGCAGTTTGGGCGGCTGTAGAGAACCTTCCTTGGCGCTTCCTGCTGGCGATAGGAGCTGCAACCCCTGTAGCCGTTATTTATTATTATGTTAATCGGGACAATGAGGAGGAAACGACAGAGAACATAGTCGACACCACCGGCCACGTAGTGTTCACTGAAAACAGGTAATTTTATTTGTACAACAATGAGAGTAAAACAACATGAATCATTAAATTGCTTATTAACCAACTAACTAACTAACTAACTGTCAGCGGTTCACATCATGATAATATTAGTATACAGTCGCGGTAATAGTCATATGTTAAAGTGGGAGTGGAGGTTTGACCCAGTGTTCAGTATGCTAAAGGTTTATGTTAAAAGTTGTAGCAACAATCCACAACAAACACGTCACATATAGAAGTGTGTCTGTTCTCCTGGACTGAGGTGTGATAACTGTTTCCCCCTGTGCAGTAAAATGAAGTTAAGAGTAAGAGTAATCGAGCAGACGAGCCGAGTGGAGCTTGAGGGACCAGAACCGACCCTGACCCAACTCAGCACCCAGGTCAAAGAGGTCGTGCTGCCTTCAGCTGGACTCAGGTAAGTTCTCTCTTATATAAAGCTAAAGGTGTGTTTACACATGACCATCACACAGCTGGTTAAACACCCTCATTCAGGATTATTTCCCCTTTGTGTTATGATTCCACTTTACACTTTACACCACTGTAAACTCTACGCTTTTACATCACTTTAAACTCCACAGCACTAAACTCTATGCTTTACACCACTCTAAATTTTACAATTTATGCCACATTACACTTTACACAACTCTACATTTCACACTATTCTACACTTTACACAACTCTACACTTTACACTATTCTACACTTTACACCACTCTAAACTCTACGAGTTAAGCCATGCTACACTTTACTCCACTCTTCACTATTTCATGAGCACACAGTTTAGTACTGTAAGTTTGTGTGGTCTGACGCTTTGTGGCTGAGCTGTTGTTGATCTGATGCTTTTATTTCACAGTAACAGCAACGTTTCAGCTGATCACAACACACCTCAGAGTCCCGCTGGATTATCTACACACCAGGTGAGTGCTGAGATGTGTGTGATATGACAACATAATATTAGTATTGTGTTAATGATGTCATAATACACTTTTCTGAAGTGTTGTGACATATTGTGAATAAATGTAATAACTACCAATGTCTTATTCTTTTTTTTCTTAATATACAAAATGTTACACAGATTTTTTTTTGTTACATTTGTACACTATTCCCTTTGATGCAGGGTTAATTGTATAGCGCTTTTAACAGTGGACATTGTTGCAAAGCCGTTTACAGGAGTTAAAAAATTTAGATTAAAGATTAAAAATGATAAATCAATATTTATTCCTACTACTACTAACTACTGTTGCATAACATATTTTAAGACAACAGAGTTGATGTGGAGTTTTCTACAATACGTTTCTATCAACAATCGCAATATTTTTGTTTAGTATATTTCCTGTCTCTGTTTGTAAGGTGGTAGAGGATGGAGAGACATATATATATATATATATATATATATATATATATATATATATATATATATATATATATATATATATACCAGCTTTTAATGAATGTCAGTGTGTCTTTTTTCTGAGCTATTCTAAATATATGCAAATATATGTATAACATCTTCATCAACTGAATTGATTCCTTCAGTCAGGCACCAGCAGCAGCCATGAGAGCCCAGACAGTACATGTGCTACATGTGAGACTGAGGAGACTGATATGGACAGAGGTGAGGCTGAGCAGGAGGCAATGGGGCTCTTCATCCCTGAGCCCATGCTGTGCTGTGAAGCTGAGGAAGATAAGACCCCTCCCTCTCTAGAGACACTGTACCAGACTGTGCAGTGCAGCAGCACCTCGGACTGCCTGCTGTTAGCAGCCCACGTGTTACTGCTAGAGACCGGCTTCCTGCCACAGGTCAGAGGTCACACAATACACATGCATAAGTCTATTTCAAAGACAATATTAGTATTAAAACCCTTAAAGTGCCTTACATTGTGTAGCTTTATTGCATTCTCTATTGTCACTTTTACCAATCAAACAAAGAAAGCTTGGTGGTTGTTTGAGTGTTTAAAACGTGTCATTTGGTTTGATTATGTGATGAGTGCAGGGTAGTGACATCAGTGTCGGAAAAATGCCCAGCAGCTGGCGTGCAGCAGAGCGTCTCTGCATGCTGCAGTACTTTCACCTGTTCTGTGAGAACAGCCCAGTTTATATGGTTGGTGTGCTGATGGGCCAAACACTTGTCATAAAAGGTATGCATGTTGTTTATGTTACATAGGTATTGTTATTGCATTCATTCATTGTAGCTGCAGCTGATGGTGTAGTCATTGTGTCCCTCCTCACAGCCACAATGACGACAACTGGTGCAGAAGAGTTTTCACAGATACTGGCACTGAATCCTGACGATTACATGACTAAGGAGTGGGCAGGTGCGGTATATGACACTATGTACATTAAATGAAAATATATTCAAGTCATTAGTCTTTATATTTATGGGTAGTAGGTCAGTTGTTCAGCCCCAGTCCTTGAGCAATGTCCTTAACCCTCTCTGATACAGTCTGACCCTGTGCTGACCCCAACCTCCTAACAATCTCAGATATACAAAATAAGGAATTTCACTGTGCTGTAATATATATGTGACAAATAAGGGTTGCTTTTTCTCTTATATGCAACTGCAGTACATGAAAGAGCTGTTAAACAAGCGTAACTCCACTGTCTAGCTCTGTAAAGAATTTGGTATAGATCCTCTAGAATCCTAGAATCACTTAGGCTTATAGAAGATTTGTAACTTTTTTTTGTATTTATTGTCTTTTATGTATAGTTATATTTATGTATGAAGATCTAATGTGTGTTTATTGTACATGTTTCCATGAACGCTGCTTTTAATTGTTTGGTGAATTAAAGAGGTTTTGTCTTCGTAGGTGGAAACACTGGACTGGTCTACAGAGATATACAGAAACTATCTTGTGTTTTTAAGGACCAGTTGGTTTACCCACTCATTGCAAGAGCTAGAGAAGGTACAGTATATCCTTTAATCAGAGCCAGCTCTGACTTTGCTGTTCTACCCCTTTGCACACTAGTTACAGTAGATTTGTACCCACTTATACACCAAATGTCTGTGTTTTTGTTTCTTGCTCACTCTGCAGCACTGGGTCTGCCTGCACTGTTTGGTCTGACTGTGCTGCCCCCTGAGCTGCTTTTAAGTATAATGTTGCTGCTGGATGTTCCCTCGATCCTAAAGCTGTCTGAAGTATGCAGATACCTGCACTCTGTAACTCAAGATGACTTACTCTGGAAACACTTTGTGTACCGTGACTTTGGAGGTATCAGCACATCACACATGCTATCTATAGAGTTAAACTGCAGATAGAGCGCACTGGTCACGTGATCACTTTGTTCTGTGACTGTGCCGTTAGGAAACTAGGAAGCTTCTGCACTTGTGAAGTGACCTGATAGATACAGATCACAAAGTTATCGCCACGTTAAAATGATTAAGTAGACTTTGCCAATTTAGCCGACTTTGGAGCTCTATATGTAGCTTATGTTACACCTCATGCACTGTCCAAAGTCCAGACATTGTTTATTCTGTCAAGAGGTGCAATGTATTAGTCAATCAAGTTGATCTAAGTGACTTTGATAAGAACCGAATTGTGGTCATGTGATCTGATCGTAGCTGATAGGTGTGTATGTAAATACAAGTTCTTAGTTTTGCGTACACTGCCATGCATATGTCTAATCATACTGGCAAAGGATATTATTTTGCATTTCAGTACACCACAACAGTACAGACTGTATAACAAACAGACTCTCTCTATATTTGAACTCTGTGGACAATTTAATACTAGCCTTACACCTGATTTCATAAAAGGCATTAATGTTTTTTTTTTTTTGTGTGCAATGAATTTTCAAGAAGACACTAAGCACAGAAGACACATTGACTGGAAAAAGGTACAGAAATTGAAAATGCTAAATTGTAAATTCATTTCTAAACTAAAATGCCATTTAGTATGAACTTCACTGATGCTTCTCTCTCACTTAAAATCCACAGCTTTACAAAAAGAAATATCAGCAAAAGATGAAACGGCAAAAATGCAGAATGGGGATTGTATTCTTGCTGTAGTTCTGAGTTAGGTACCACCAGTGTGACCATTTGCTGAGGCCAGGGAGAGGCCATTATTTCTGGGACATTACAGAATAAACTAAATATATTACAAAAAGATTTATGTGGACTTTTTAAATAAACAGAATGAAGTCATGATTTTTTCATAACAGGTTTTAAACTGAAAATGTATGGACGAGAAAAATAACCAGATCTAATTTCCTCTTTTGATCAGATCCAACAGTTTGACTTTGCTCATTTTCATTGCTTCCCAGAATGCAATACAATTTAAAAAATATATCATTTTTTTCCCCCAAATTTAATTGAACAGAAATGCTCACTGACTGTCTGATGCTTCTCATGCTGTAAAGCTACTGTTGATCTGACATACGCTTAATGTCATATACAGCGGGTAAAATAAGTATTGAACACGTCACCATTTTTCTCATAAATTTATTTCTAAATGTGCTATTGACATGAAATTTTTACCAGATGTTGGTAACAGCCCATTCAATCCACACATGCAAAGAAATCAAACCATAGATGTCCGTAAATTAAGTTATGTTTAATAATGTTAAATGACACAGGGAAAAAGTATTGAACACAGGTGCAAAAAGGCACGGAAAGCCAAGACAATCAGTAATTAGAAAGCAATCCTGCCCCTTGTCAATGCAAATTAATATCAGCTGGTTCTGTCCAAACTGATGGCCTATAAAAAGGTCTCGTTACCAAGGTATCACACAAGAAACATCTCATGTTTCTCATCTCATGATGGGTAAAAGCAAAGAACTCTCTCAAGACCTTCGCAACCTTATTGTTGCAAAACATTCTGATGGCATTGGTTACAGAAGGATTTCAAAGCTTCTGAATGTTCCAGTGAGCACTGTTGGGGCCATAATCCATAAGAACATCATTATACCATAAACAGGCCACGACCAGGTGCTCCTCGCAAGATTTCTGACAGAGGAGTGAAAAGAATTATCAGAAGTGTTATCCAAGAGCCAAGGATCACTTGTGGGCTGCTTCAGAAAGACCTGGAATCAGCAGGTACAGTTGTTTCAAAGAAAACAATAAGTAATGCACTCAACCGCCATGGCCTGTATGTAACGCTCACCATGCAAGACTCCACTGCTGAAGAAAAGACATGTTGAAGCTCGTTTAAAGTTTTCTGCACAACATTTGGATAAGCCTGTGAAATACTGGGAGAATATAGTCTGGTCAGATGAGACCAAAATTGAACTCTTTGGATGCCATAATACACACCATGTTTGGAGGAGAAATGGCACTGCACATCACCCCAAAAACACCATACCAACAGTAAAGTTTGGAGGTGGGCACATCATGGCCCATGGCAAACTTCATATAATTGAAGGAAGGATGAATGGGAAAATGTACAGAGACATTCTTGATAAAAATCTGCTGCCATCTACAAGCAAGACAATGATCCCAAACACACAGCCAAGGAAACTCTCAACTGATTTCAGAGAAAGAAAATAAAGCTGCTAGAATGGCCCAGCTAATCACCTGACTTGAATCCAATTGAAATCTATGGAAAGAACTAAAGATCAGAGTTCATAGAAGAGGCCCATGGAACCTTCAAGATTTGAAGACTGTTTGTGTGGAAGAATGGGCCAAAATCACACCTCAGCAATGCATGCAACTCGTTTCTCCATACAGGAGGTGTCTTGAAGCTGTCACTACCAACAAATGCTTTTGTACAAAGTATTAAATATGTTTCGGTAAGCGTGTTCAATACTTTTTTCCTGTGTCATTTAACATTATTAAACATAACGTAATTTATGGACATCTATGGTTTGATTTCTTTGAATGTGTGGATTGAATGGGTTGTTACAAACATCTGGTGAAAATTTCATGTCAATAGCACCTTTAGAAATAAATTTACCGAGATAAATGGTGACGTGTTCAATACTTATTTTACCCGCTGTATAAATGACATTAAGCGTATGTCAGATCAACAGTAGCTTTACAGCATGAGAAGCATCAGACAATAAACAACTACTTCTTCATTAAGTAGTTTATTCCCACGTAGCAGTGACAAAATTCATGAAGTACTTTGGGTTCAGCGGAGTCAAGAAGAACACAGGACGATGACCTTGATGTCCTGCTGCCACTCCCATACTAACACTTTAATCAAGTTTATTTAGCCTTTCTGCAACTGATTGTTTATTTTTTTCTTTTTTTCAGTAGTTTTATTAAAACACATAATTGGAGCATACTAAATAGAGAGTAAGACTATTTTTTTTGTCTGCTTTTATTACAGTTAAGATCCTAATAGGATCTTAAAGTGAAATCCGAAATCTGTCATCACACAATACAGAGTCTGGCTCTTTGTTTATGAATACACCCTGTTCAATCTCAAATACATTCTAATGCTGAAATGATGCTTTTTCTACACAGTCATTTGTGTGGTTTGTTAGTTGAGTTAGTCATGTGCTTTCTCAGTGCTGTTGGTCCACAGAGGTTGGCGTTTTTCTATAAAAGCCCTAATTCCTTCCTGCCCATCATGCAGCGCCAGATTGTCCACCATGACAGCTGTGGCGGTGACATACGCAGCATCTCGGCTTTGCGCCATCTGCCTCTGAAAGGCTGCTTTTCCGAGAGCCACCACTGGGCGACTAGACTCGCAGATTCTGCGTGCGATTGCCAGCGTTTCTTCCTCCAAACATTCCTCACGCACCACCTTACTGACTAATCCATGTAGCAAAGCCTCCTGTGCAGTGATAGGCCGGCCTGTAAACAACATCTCCATTGCAACCTGGGTAAAATACAACACGGTTTAGGATGCTTGATGGAAAGAATTTAAAGGTTTCATGTTCCTAATTACCTTTCTAGGAACAGCTCTTCCAATAGCCACTCCTGGAGTAGAGCAGAAGAGGCCGACATTCACACCAGGAGTTGCAAAGCTCGATTTGTCCGTCGCTACAGCAATATCACAACTGGCAACTAGCTGGCATCCTGCTGCTGTGGCAATGCCATTAACCATCGCGATCACGGGAACTGGAAGGTCCTGAATCAGGGTCATGACCTACAACAACAATAATGGCCAAAAAGGACTAAAATGAACATCACCTACTCTACAATACTATGCTTTGTTTTCATGTAACATTACAAAAATATGTGCACTGCCACTTTGTTTCCTAACAAGAACATTTATGTGCAAAGAGCATCACAATGTATAGTAAATATGAAACCATGTTGTGTTTTAACAACGTTGATTTGATTTGAAGTTCTTATCTAGGGAAGCAAAATGAACAAATACTGTATTGTGCGTAATTGTTTAGATTGCAGTGACTTCATTGAAAACAAAATATTGTTACAAAGGATGGTGTTTTGGAGAAATATTTAGTAATTATGGCCTGACCTCTGTGCAAACCCTGAACACTCTTGTATGATAATCTCTGCCTTGTTCCGAGGTCAGCTCCTTCAGATCATGCCCAGAGGAGAACACTGGACCCTGCGCTAATCAGTAAAAGAGAGTGATCCAAAAAGTCATTACATTATTTCCCATAGCAATTGCTGCAGTCTTATTTATACATGACGAGACCTGCCTGATATGATAATGACTCTTAGGTCCTTGTCGTCTATACCAGTCAGGATGTTCTCTTGTAGAGAGGTTAACATGGCGAGAGACAGAGCATTCCTCTTCTTGGGGTTATTCAAAATGAGTCTCCTAGAATAACAACTTAATCTTACTTATGTAATCAGTGATCTTACAAAGTTAGAAAAAAATTGAAGCACAGAGCCATATTACTTAATAATATAATCCATAAGCCATAATATACTTAACAGTGACATAGTTACATATTAAGCATTTTCACCTTAATGACATTTATCAGCTTACAGGGGGAAAAATCAGACATTGCCAAAAGGATTTCTTATATAGAAAACTATATCTTAATTAAAATGTATTTTCCAGAGATATGTGTTTTGTTTTGGCCCACTGATTTATTATAGTAGCTTCACGTGTTTTTTCCTCCTGAACTTGCAGTACATGTTGTGTTGTTGTTGTGTAAATGGCACTGATCAGATGAATTTGAACCTTATCCCGTCCTCTTGCTCCCGATTTATTAATGGAGAAGTCATCTGAGTGCAGAACATCCGTGTCGATAAACGATAGAAGCTGGAGAACCTTCCGAACACCTGAGACATGTTTATAACTGAGACTCTGCTGAGACACTATGCAGTGGGGTTAAAGTGACAGTTCATAATAAAAGTCCGTGTTAATAACGCTGCGTTCAGAGTGTTAACAGTTGTACAAGTAGTATAAATAAACAAACAAACAAACAAAAAACAAACAGTAATACCTCGAACAAAATTCGCTAATTTAGGTTCCAGAACCCGTCTCGGATCAGGAGGAATCGTGAATGTTTGGTACGAGCCACTAAAAACGCTTATTTCTAGAGTTTAACACCCTAAACACGACCCAAATCATTCTCCCAAAGCACTTTAAATTCATTTACAAGGTAAAAGTTGATGTAAAAATACCGCACATTTACAGTACGGTGTACTAACGTTACCCCTACAGTATACTAATTCATTGGCCTTCAATACGAACTTTTAACTCGTCAATTTACGGCGATGTTCTCAACCAGTTTCTTCCGTGTTTACTAAGTGACGTCAAACCAACCGCACTCAGGGGGAGAAACTTTACGAGTAGGAATTACGATTTGGAGAGTAGGTTAAATTGGAGGGGGAGTAACGATACATTCTGTTTACGATTCGATTCTTCGATTTATTTATTTATTTACTTATTTAAATAAATATTTATTAATTAACTAATAAAAATAATAATTATTATCATTATTATTATCATTATTATTATCATTATTATTATTATTATTTTAATTCTTCACATTTCATCTGCTCTCTGTTCGGGGTCGCCACAGGATTAACTCTTCAGCTCTTCAATAATTAACGGCCAAATGGCCCAATTATATTTTACTTTGTTTTAAATTGTAAACTAAATATTTGTTTGTTTGTTATCAGTGTTGTTTATGGATGAAAAAGGTGAGGTTTTTAATTCAAAGAACAGCATCCTTAAAGTAACAATACCAAAGTAAAAAAGTGCCCTTCACAAAGTCCTGGCTAGAAAATATTGTCTGAGAAAGGAAGGGTTAAAGTGACGAGTGAGGGAGGAGATATGCTGTTTTTTCTGCATAAGCTCTTCTACAGTGATTCTGATGTTAATGCAGGCCCAGTAGTACAGGTTTAGAAAGGATGTCAGAGCCTTGTACATGTTTCCATGTATCGGCTAAGTCTTATGTCTTGTGGGCTCTTTGTCGCATTTATATATCAGCACATCACTATCTGCTGCATCAAACCCTGTGGATAATGAGGACAGCTGAGAAGATCAGCAGAGTCCAGGGCTCTCGTGACAGTCACATATTTTGGTCTTTTGTAACGCTCTCCTGCCACACATTGTATTTCTCCCACAGAAAAACTTACAATTTATCATATATTTAATATGCCGCAGCGCCCAAAACGTATCTGTCCGCACCGCTGTGTCTATGGAACCGGGCAGGAACCAAGCATTGCCAAGCACTCCGCTGGAGTTCTTAGCCGAGCCTGACAATTATCAGCCAATCAAAAAAAGAGGCTACACAATAGCCAATCAGAAAATAGCACTATTGTATCTGGGTAAGATTTAATGCAACAACCAATGACAAAAAAGCAGATCCTGGAAATGTTCAGCATCATCCTCGTTCACCAACAGAGAAAACCATTGGAGCTGTGAGAATCATTTTGAGCACAGAGTAAGTCATGATCTCCTGTTTTAATGTTACAACAAATTCACCACTTGTTTGACACAAACAATGACATTTTGACTGCTGTTAGAGACGTTTTCCAGATAATCAGCATCAGTTTTTCATGAGTTTCTGTAACTTAGCCAACAGTTTTACAGCCTGTTCACTGACAACACCTGCTCAGAACAAGTAGTCTAGACCAGTGGACCTCAAACTGGGGGCCCTGAGATGGTTTGAGATGGTTTGAGAATGCTTAGTTGCATTCTCTGATTCGCCATGAGAGGAAAGGCCAGGTTGCAGGATGCTGGCCCAGAGAAGGTGTCGAATACGGTAGGCCCATTGTTGTGTTTGGGTGGGGGGTTGGAGATGTCACTCTTGCCTGTCTTCAAAACTTGAGAGCCCTGAGAGTCTCTCTTCCCTCTATCATGGATATCTTTGGGATGCTGATGATTCCAAGCACCCATCACACACACTCTTAACCGCTCTGCCATCTGGAGAAAGGTAATGGAGCATTCAAGCCCTCATAACCAGAGTGTGTAACCATTTCTTTCCTCAAGCCATCAGACTCCTTAACACCCCAGAACTGAACTGAACTCTCGCTCTCTCACACTCTCTCTCACACAAACATACACACTCATTTAATATACATCTATTTTTACAGCACCACTCATATAAACAGTGGCTGTTTTTCACATTACATCACATTTTTTTTACATTACAGTTTAATGTTTCCACCAGCTGTTGCTATTGTCAGTTTACATGTTGCCCATTGGTAAGTACAGACTGTATTCTGGTCGGGGCTATTTTGTATATCTATCCTGTAGTGGATTGTGTTGTCTGTCTGCACTGTCTTTATGTGGCTAGGACAACTTACTTTTTAGTTCTTAGCTCTGGTTGTTTTATTTTACTATGTACTGTGCCAGCTATAAATATTGTTAAAATGACAATAAAAGCTTCTTGACTGTTTGCTCTTGACATCAACAATGGCCAAATCTGCCTAGTAGTACTACTAGTAGTCCCGGTTATACTGTGACCATTGGTGTTAGCCTTTTCGGGACTATACTCTCAAAGGTCTTCATGCAATGAAGCTAATCCTTAAGAGTACTGACTGGATGTATGAGTATACAGAAAGTATTCCAGAGGCAGTGCACTTTTTGTAATATTAGGCAGACAGAAAACAAATTCTCTGGTATGCTACACACCTGGCTGGCACAGACCTACAGTACACTGGGGACATGACTGGCAGAATTTTCCCAGTTCTTTTCTCATTTGGCCAACTGTAGTAGTCAGGTGTTGGAAAGGAAATATGCAATGGTGGCAGAGGTGGTGTCTTCAGTAGGCTGTCATTAATAGACGAGATCTTAATGCAAGGGATTTCAATTTTATCCACAAAGGGCTGGCGTGGCTGCTGGCTTTCAGTTACAACAAAATCGGCGGCACATTTGATAGCTGAGGCAAGGACGAACGAAAACCCGCACGCGCATAATGCTCTTTGTGAATAAGATTAAAGAAAATCCCCTGGCACCTGTAAGTCAATTAAAAAAACAGATTTGACTCATTAGCACTCTTCTAAAACTATGTATTCGATGATGGTCCTATGAACTAACATTAGAGTAAATATACTAATGCATACTGTCGGTTCCAAAACCTGACCCTGGTCTGCCCCCTGTACTGCACATCTTTAGTTTTCTACTCAGCTAATTAACAGCCCTTCCTCCGCTGATGTGGGTGTGTTAATGAAGGGTAAACAGGAGAACATATCAGAAGATCTTAAACTCTGGTAAGGAAGCTAAGGTAAGATTAGTGGGATTTGGATTGGGGATCTTGGATTACTTTTCAAATAGAGAAATGAGCATATTACTTGACTGAAGTGAATGAAAGGATGAAAGCACTTTTTCTGTGAAAGCTTCATGAATGTCCCTACAAAATATTAAATTATAGTATCTGATCTCTGATTGCTATTCATGTAAAACCAAAACTGGATACACTCCATTCATCTGCACTACTCTGCAATTTAATCTTTAATTATAGACTGTTGATGACAAGGATGAATATCTTTCATATATTTTATTTGTGAATGATCTCATTTAAATATTGCGTTGGCTACACATAAAAAAAGCATCCCAAAACACTGCTGTGATGGGAAGACTACAATATTATAAATGTCACTACTGTTGGAACACTAAAGTATACTAGAATTATACTTACAGCATTGGACTGAATGCACTTATTTATTTATTTATTTATTTATTTATTTATTTATTTATTTATATTGATGTTACTAATCAAAAGGATTTATAACACCTAAAGGAACACAGGCCTGATCCTGGTTGTGACAGGGTAATAAAAAAGTCTACTAAAATAATAGTCTCACATCAAGAAGCAGGTAAATATGTCACGTTTCCATTTTCCATAATTGAAACTTCAGAATTCCTGTTTAGCTACTAGTCCTGGGGATTACCCTGGACACTGTATAGGACATGCGAGAAAGGAGGATGGTAGTTAAGCTATCATCATTGATGAAGAATGACTCTCTCCCCCTGTATGAAACAGTTTTATTTTTGAGCCGCTCCTTCAGTGACAGACTGTTATATCCTAAGTGTCTGAAGTAAAGATACCGAAGGTCTTTTCTCCCTGCTGCTATTAGACTGTATAATCCGAGCTGCTCCCAGTAAACCAGTCACCATAATGCACACTGCTTTTAATGTTTTTTTTTTTATCTGTACTTTCTTTGCTGCTATATAGAAATTTCCGCACTGTGTGACGAATAAAGGTATATCTTATCTTATCTTATGTTACCTTATCTTATCGTATCTTTAAGAAAAATACATAAGGAGAATCCTCAGGAGGAGGAGTTTGTCTCTATATAAAACCTGTGAGGAACATTTCCAACTGAGAGGATTCCCAAATGAACCCCTGTATGAATTGCAAAAAACCTTAACTATCCTTATAACCTGTGAACAACCTTTTGTTTCTGTACTGGTGCAATGCTTTGTCCTTTCACCAGTCTTAATCACAAAAACCACAAGAGGGAGACACACACCAAATATGCTATGTGGCACTCTTGGTTTAAATTTATGACACCGCAATGCCATTTACACAGTTTGTGCAAATGTAGAAGGTCAAATTGATAATAGGTAAGCTGCTATACAGTAGGAATCCTGAAAATGTCACTTTCTTCCTTTTTAGCTTAATTAAAAATATTGTTGATCATATTTTACAGACAGAGAAACACATCTGTACTGTATGTAAGTCATATCAGTCACAGTCTTAACATTCATTCATTCATTCTCAGGCTTCATCGGGCATCAAGGCAGGATACACCCTGGATGGAGTGCCAAACCGGAGGAAACCGGAGAACCCGGAGAAAACCCCCGAGGCACGGTGAGAACATGCAAACTCCACACACACAAGGCGGAGGCGGGAATCGAACCCCCAACCCTGGAGGTTGTGAGGCGAACGAAATTCTATGAAATTATGTCATGATTAATACAAGATGCTAACTGGTGTCCATACAGTACGTCTCCATTAATGGGTACATAATTAAGCTTCATCTCTACAGATCAAACCTGACTAAAAAAATATTTGGACACAATATACATGCCTGCATCATGGCTCATCAAGTAAAAATTAATGTAAAAACAAATTCAATTGAATTCATTGCAAATCAAATTTATTTGTATAGTGCTTTTAACAATTGACATTGTCTCAAAGCAGCTTTACAGAACATAAACATAAAACAAAAAGTTAATACAAAGAATAATATAAAGATTAATACAATACAGAAAAAAAAATTCAAGATTAATATTAGATATATTTAAATGTGTTTGTTTTTATCCCCAATGAGCAAGTCTGGGATGACTCAGGTGACTGTGGGAAGGAAAAACTCCCTTGAATGGTAAAGGAAGAAACCTTGAGAGGAACCAGACTCAAAGGGGAACCTCATCCTCATATGTTGACACTGTAGGGTGTGATTATAAATATAAGTCTGATAAATGTATTGATGAGGAGATTGTTGTCCTCAAAGACCACATGGAGGCATCTCCTCTGTAGTATAGCAGAGTCCAACTGGAGCTGGTAAATCTCTAGATGGCTCAGGATGGTTAGAAAGAAAGAAGTATGGAGAGGGATTAACATAGCTGCTGTTCATAATATTAGCAAGCACTAGATGATAATGTGCGTTTGGTCAGATGTACAAGAGCACAAGATTATGGGAAGTATTGTGTGTATGCCTTACTAAAGACATGTTTTTAATCTATATTTAAACTTGGAAAGTGTGTCTGACAAATAATAAACAGACTGTAGCTGATTTATGGTCTACACTGAACAAGGACTCCATTATATTCTGCTGCACCATATTAAAATACGTTTTATTTATTGTGTATTGTTTACATCTGTGGTTTTTGGGGAATGATGTCTAGAATAGAAGACCACAAGACGCTTGGCTCAGAGACTATAATTTGCAAGGATGGATTTGGCTCCACAGTCCAAGAGCGTTTAAAGCATATAGCCAAGGAGTTATGTAGGCTTTAATAAGGCTCATGAAGGTGGCACTTTGTGGTGGGTGTGTAGCTGTTACAGCACTACCCTGTTCTGCTCAGGGGCGGGGGCGGGGCCGTCGCTGTGACGTCACCTAGGCGAACCGGACGCGCCACTTCAGGCGCAATGAAGCAGCTCCACAAAGTTAAAACACCAAACACACTTCCACTTACTTCAGAACTGCTCAAAACATCACGCTTTACTTACCACACGTCAAGCTGATTTCGACTTCAACCGAATTCTTTCTGAACTCCTGTGGCTTTTTCTCTCAGGCCAAAGGTGCGTATTTTTTTCCCTACCAATCATTATTATTATTATTATTATTGTTATTATTATTGTTATTATTATTATTATTATTACTTTATTTCAATGTATTTAGTTGGAACGAATTATAGCCCACTGTGGATGTGCCATTTAATTATCAAATATGTGTGTGTGTGTGTGTGTGTGTGTCCTGTAGCTGTAGCTGTGTGTTAACGCGCGCGAGCCGGAGTGTGAGGTCCCAGGCCCCAGGTGGAGATGCTCGTGTTGAACGTTACCACGTGACCGCTGAGCTGCGAGACACGGTGTCGCTGACCTTGTAACCATGGACGTACCACGTCAAGTCCAAGGCACCCCGCGTCTTCACTACAGACTCAACGGCTGCCAGCAACCTGTAAGTCCTGAGGAGTGTCTCATAGACTTATATACAGGGAGAGAAATTCTCTCTCTCTCTCTCTCTCTCTCTCTCTCTCTCTCTCTCTCTCTCTCTCACTCACACACACACAGCATGTCTTAGTACCTTCTTAAGGACCTTCCATTGACCTAATTAATAATGCAGTTAATTAAGCTCCTTAAAAACCTTCTTTAGGTTTTTCTTTTTTTATTTTATTTTATTATTATTATTATTTTTTAAAATAAAAACCAACCAACTTTTGTCCTCACAAAGTCATATGTGTTCTGTTCAGCTGCTCAGAGAAAGATTTGTTAATAGAGTCGATGAGTCACAAAATGTCAGAATTCTAGTTTCTATAGGACTGAAATTGATATATTTTTCAATAATGAGAACTATATCTGGAGTTAACTGAGTAGATCTGTAAAATGAATATGAATAATACATTTCTGTGTGGACAAAAAAATGGTGTCAAATAATAACACCTGCTTCGTCGTGACCATGTATTGTTTAAACACGAGAGGAGGTTATAGTTTTATCAAAAAAAATTCTGCTTGGTTTCGAAACAATGAGAATACGCTAAAAATAATGCTATTTTTAAAGCTTTTAGAAACAGATGTATAAATATACACATTTATTTACATGAGGGTAAACACTATATATTCTCAAAAACACACTGATTAAAATATTTATGTAGATACACACATACACATCCAGAAGAGAGGAAGGGAAACCAGTTCTGCTGCAGTTTTGGACAGGACAGCGTGTCAGGAGAGCTCATTATTCTTCTCATACTTTTTGTAAGGTGTGGCCCCTAACACAGACATGTGTATAAATATTCCCGAAAAAGCATAAAATATAGAAACCTGATAACACTAAGCTTTATTCTTATAACAGAGAAAACCTAAAAACGTGCATATTTGTCGTGCCAGTTTAACCGTCATAGAACATCTTGCAGAATTTGCAGGGGTTTTTTTTTTCTTCTTTTTTACAAAAATAAAGACACATAACACTTATAGTAGAAGTGTTGTATAGTGCAGTCATGGTTATTTCCTGATTGTATTCAGCTTGGGCTGTGCTTAGATAAGGTCAGAGCTTAGATAGAGCTGCTCTGGCCACACCGCCACTGCCACAGAGCCTAATGCATTGTGTTTGATACAAAGTCCGAGTAACATGAGAGCTCGCTGTGATGAGTTGAGTTGCTTACTGAATTCAACACAGGCAGAAAAGCTGGTTCTACTTCTTTTCTCTCACCTGTCTCTTTCTCTCTGTCTGCCCCACATCTGTCATCAATAATGATGTTAATCAAGGAAAGGTTCAGGATCTATAATAGCTTTCTACTAGTTTTAGCTTCCTATTTAATCCTTTATTGAATCAAACTCTAAGGACATGGTATAATATTGCTGTGACTGCCTCTGTGCTTAGAGGGTGACTTTATGTTTTTTTTACAGAAGCATTCAGGGCACCCCACCCTTACATAATCCTCCAGCACAGATGCAGGTATAGTTATCCTGTCTTCCACGTCAGGTTGAGAGGTGGGGGCATGGGACCAGAGAAACAAGTAGCCTACTGTTCACTTGCGCACACACACACACACACACACACACACACACACACACACACAAGAGCGAGAGAGACAGGAGGGTGCTGACTGCTTGCACACTGTGCTGTGTGTTGTGTATGTGATGCTGAGGCGAAACATTTCTGCACTGAATCAAGCCATGGTAAAATAACTGACATGGCAGACGAGTCTGAAAAGTCACTTTTCTGCTTTTTATTTATTTTTTAATTGTTCATTTTAGAGAAACTCCTTACAATTATAGATAAATACACCAATCCCTCTATTTATTGTGCATCTCTGGGTGGGGTGGTTTGTTATTTATCTTGAACATGAACACAGTCCATTTCAGATAAATAGATAACAGATATTGTATAAATTTGCACTACAACACTCTTAAATTTAGTTTTTTGCCCCTTGAATGTCTAAGGATTAATGATGCTTTCAAAGGTATGATGTACAAAATCAGTTTTTACTGTGTAGTCAGGATGTGCTGAGTTTTCCTGATTTTTCATTTTCCTGAGTAGATTGCAGTATTTCAGCGGCTGCTTTGTTGTTGTTTTTTTTGTCTAGAAAGATGATGGCTTACAGTTTCTTAGTGTGGAGGAAAAGGAGTGTATACAGTTCTTTGAGGAGACTATAGACTCACTGGAGGAGGGTTTTGATGACACCACAGGATTGACCTTACGAAGAACCGCTCCTGCTGAGAACCTTCAGACTCCATCTCGTTCATCGTTAAGTCCTGCCCTTGCTGCAAATGTTTCCCCCAGCCTAATGGAGCATGACATCATTGACTTGGTGCATTCTCCAACTAACTTCACTATGCCAGGTACTGGTTCATATTTCTGATTACTGAAAAGTGATTTACTTATTTGACCAATTCTACAACAGAGCTGTGTACAAAACTATATAAATAGATAAGTGAACAGAAATAAAGTCTTATTTATTTGGGGCAGAAATAAGCTTCAAAGTAAAACCTAAGCATATCAGTTATAGAAGTGCCTATAAAACACAACAGAAAAAAAGAATAAAACAAACACTAGAGTTATGAAAGGCACATGAGTAATAGAGTATAAATAAATCAGCTGCACTGACAATAGATACAGGTGGTTGTAATGGCAGTAATAATCAAGGGAGTGATCAGACAGAGGTGGTGCAGTTTGATTAGTCACGCCAATATGTTATATATTTGAGAAATTGAATGTAATCTAATGCTGAACATGTTTTGCTCCACAGATTTTCAGAACCTTGCTGTAACACCAGAGTTTCATTATGAAATCCTACCAAAAAAAGACCCTAATGAGAGTGTTGTCCCATCCTCGACTGCAAGCTGTAATGATTATGAGGAGAACAACCACCAGCCTCCTCCAGGATCCGTTCCCACACCCGTTGTCATAGCCAGCAAGATCGCCGAGCACCAGGGCACTGGCGGAATCACTCCATCCACACTATTAAGCCACAGACGCAGCCTAGAATCCAAACGTGAGCATCCAGTGTCTGCTAGGAACTCCCGTCTTCCCAGCAAAATCAGCATGACTCGGAGCACACGAGACACCAGCCCTCACTCAATTGCCACGGCAGCTGTCAACATTCAGGAGCGCCGCTCACAGATGATTGCTAACCTGCCTGTTGGCAGCCACCCACTAGAGGGGGGAGAACCTTCCTGCATCCGCAACTTGCCCATACGCAGTGTGTCATTCAAAGATATGGCACCTGAGAGATCCAGGATGGAGGCATTGTCCAAGCTTGGGCTAACAGGGGGCAAAACATCTAATTCAACAACCAACTATGTTATTACAGGGAGCAGCACCAATATTTCACCTATTAGCAGCCCTAACAAAGTGAACAGCAGTGCTGATTCACCTATCAGCAGCCCAAACAAAGTGAACAGCAGTGCTAATTCACTAATCAGCAGCCCTAACAAAGTGAACAGCAGTGCTAATTCACTAATCAGCAGCCCTAACAAAGTGAACAGCAGTGCTAATTCACTAATCAGCAGCCCAAACAAAGTGAACAGCAGTGCTAATTCACTAATCAGCAGCCCTAACAAAGTGAACAGCAGTGCTAATTCACAAATCAGCAGCCCTAACAAAGTGAACAGCAGTGCTAATTCAGCTAGTAACACTGCTAACAAAGTGAGTGTCAACACACAGGCTCATATTTCTAACAACATTCATACTTCAAGTAACATCTTTGCCTCCAGCAGTAGCTACGAGCCAAAACCCAAGAGTGAAGTCTCTTCCAACAGCTTTAGCTATTATGGGGGAAAGGGAAAATCTGCAGCGATCTCACCTATGAATAAAGACACTGCCGCAATTGTAAACCAAGAAAGAAGGTCTAGCGTCCCACCTTCAAGTGCTGAATTGAAACAGACCGACTTTAACAGCTATGGTGGTAAGACCACCATTTTGAATCCCACAAAAAGTGTCAAGGAAGAGTCTGTCCCTTCCTCCTCTACAAACATGTCTGAGCCAGCTGAAACCCATTTCAACAGTTACGGTGGCAGATCAAAAGTTATAAATCCTTTGTTGAACACAGACGTACCACACGGGGTGAATTGCCACTCACCAACTAATGCTGTCACACCCACCATGCATCACAGTGACCCCACCAGATCAAGACAGCCATTCGATCAAACCAGCTATCATGCTACACCCAAAGTTCCAACCCCTTTACAACCTGACCCAGTTCACCAACCTATAGTCAGGACCAGGCCTGCAACGCTGCCTCCTCCAACAGCCCCCAGACCCCACTATTCCACTGGATCTGTAAGACCTCGTCCAGATCCGGTTCCTCCAGAGATCCTCAGTAAACCTGCACCGTCATTCCGCGCTCAAGGCATCACAGTACAGTTTTCCGGCAAAGGAACGACAGGAGAAGCCAGGCGAGATGCTTTGCGCAGACTTGGACTGCTAAAGAACACTCACTAAACACAGTACCTTTGGACATTATTTCCTGAAACCCATTTTAACAAAAAGTCTGATGAACTAAAGGCTAAAAGTTTAAAGATTAAACAGTTGTCTTTGATAATGGAGCTCATCAACTGCTATAGTATTATTTTCTATTTTGAAAATATGTAATCGGTTATAGTTATTTGAATTATATCTAATCTCATGGAAATTTATTTAAGATTGTATAGTGCTTAAGAGCTGCTACATCGCTATTCAACAAACCACCAACTATGACACAGGCTATTATTTAGCCAGTCTAAGGAAAAAGGCAGACCTCTTATTGTGATTTCTGAGACAAGTTGGACTGATGTACATGCATGGCATTTAGCCCACGTGCCAAAGTGACTTGCGCTTATTTCATTTATTCAGTTGAGGATTAAGCATCTTGCTTGAAGGTCCAGCAGTGATATCTTGGCAGTGCTGGGATTTAATCCGTCCAGTGTGAAGTCCGGGATCGCTGAGCTACCGCTGCCATGGAAATTTTCTCTACAACAATCACTACAACAGTGGTGCAAGAACAATACAATGCAAGAAGGATCACAGTGCCACAGGCCAAATATGGTTGTTCCCCAGCAATCTCTGAGCACCTGAATGGCCTCTTGGTTGACAGTAAATTGAGCAATGTCTATAGACATTGTAATGAACATGAGCGAAGTCTCCGCTACTGATTTGGTAGTGGGTGATCCACATCTGGGCTGGACATTTGGATAATACGCTATAAAGGACCATGTCACTGGTGATCTTTTACCAGATGTTATGCAGAAACCACACCATCCAGATGTAACACGTTTACGCCTGTCAACTCTCAGATGAGTTATTTCTCACAATCCGGCCTGTGAGTAACCTTTTAAAGACAGCAATTTGTCAACAGTTCTCAGCAGTTTGAAGCACAATTGATAAACAATGAATTTGCAGATTCCAGCTCCTTGTTTAGAGTTGGCTTCTTTATGCTGTGCTCATGTCTGCAGGATATTTTTAAACGGCACGGCAGCATCTCCCACACTAAACCACAGCAATCCAAATGTAGCCTCTATAGATGAGGGTGGTGATGGAAAATATATTTTTTTTCCTCTTTTTTGGTTCTGTTTCTGTTTGGATTGGCACACTTTTATTCTGGACTTTTTCACTCTGAACTGAAGTCTTTAATATTTGCTACAGCGTTTTTGTTCAGTTTATTCAAAGATATGAGTATATTCTGTGATTTGTGTTGTATAAGTAGTTTGTGTGCATAAGTATGTGTAAGGAAACATCTTTGTGACAATGCAAGTGTGTGTGCATTTGTAGGTATGAGTGTGTGTGTGTGTGTGTGTGTGTGTGTGTGTGTGTGTGTGTGTGTGTTAAATGTGTTGAATGATGTATGTATGTTTTTATTATTTTTTTTTATTTTATTGTATTTATTTTTTAAATACTGACTCCGGTTTTTTGTAGCAATTCTACAAACATAATTGAAGGACCTAAAACACAAGGCTGTGTCTTTGCTTACATGCACACAACACACAAACACACAAAGCAAACCAATCTTAATAATCCATTTTTCATTTTATTTCAGTCTTCACAAATGGTGCCACTGCAATAAGAAACAGAACCATAAGCCTTGTTTTCTTTTCCCCTTTTTCCCCATTTAAATAACATGTCTACTTTTGAGCTATTTGTATTGTCAATTCTAAGTTATAAAGTTACTCCTGTATCACAGCCTGCTATTTTTTCTGTGAATAAAAGCAGTTTCTCACCCTCGTGATTGTGCTTATGCCTTTAGAATCTGTGCCGTGTTCTTAACTGAGTAATGAATTAATAAAGCTGTAAATATATATTTTAATCATTTAATTAAAACATCATGCTTTAAGGATACAGTAGATGTATGAGCACTGTTTCCTTTCAGCTCCCTTTAGCAGATTATACTTTTCAAGAAGTATTAGCAAACAGAATCTGATGAAAAATTCCTAACTGGAATTCCTAACGAGGAAAGAAACAGAGAAAGCATTTAGGCTTGGAAAAAAAAAAGGAATGTCAAAACTAACTGCACAAGAAATGGCCTGGAAATAAATGAAGTACTGTATATAACAAACAAGTTAAGTGCCTTAGTTCTTATAAAATGATGACATTTTATGCAATATGATGCATTATGAAATTGATTTGAGACTGTCTGTAATATTTAGAATAAAAGCATTTACATTTATGAGTTATTCACAACCACAAGGCTTGATATAACAGACTATATGATCTTCCTCATCAGTTGATCATCATGCCCTTTATTAGCTGTGTCAGGTCTGTTACGGCAGGAAGCTAAAATTGTGATTAAAAGGGAAGTCCAGTAAACATTCATGTCCCCTCATGTCCATCTGGATAAACAAACAGAAAGGTTATAGAAGAGGCAGATATTGTCATGGTCAAACTTAAAATAGAGTTAAAATATTAAACTCTGTGCAGTTGAGCTACAAAGTAGGAGGAAAATCTGGACACCTCCATGTTGGTCTTTTGTTTGCTAAAAGCTAGCTAACTAACTGAAACGAACAAAAAGCTAACCATGAGGAGTGGTTATAGGAATATGTTTGCAGCTTGCCCTATTAGAAGAGGCCCAGACTGTCCAGGGTGATGCCTACCTTGTGCCCAGTGTCCCCTGGGATTGACTCCAGACGTGGTTAAGGTTTAAGTTAAAGAACTTGAGTGTACTGCACAGAGCCCTGACTCTGACTCAACCCCACAAAACACCTTTGGTATGAAATGGAATGAACACCAGACCTCCTCACTCTTACATCTGATCTCACTAATGCACTTGTAGATGAATGATCACTAATCCACACAGACACGATCCAACATCTAGTGGAAAACCTTACCAGAAGAGAAGAGTGGAGCTTATTATAACAAAAAGGAGAGGAACTACATATTAATGCCCATGGATTTGGAATAGTTGCTCAACAAGGACATACTGTACTATAAGTGTGAAGGTCACATGTCCACATACTGTACCACATACTGTACTTTTGGCCATATAGAGTATAACTACAAACTTATACATTCCATGTAGTGTAACTGTATGTTAGAAGCCAGATGCACAGGCCTCGTAGAAATTCTGATCCTGATTGGCCATTACTGTACAACAACATCCTCTTATAACACACCAATGGGGTATAATCTGGTTATAAATTCAGCCCAATTTGAAGGAGGGAAATTATTCCAAATGTCCTTGGTCCAGTGACTGATTTTTGCTGTTCTCAACTAACGCTTGGTTTTGCTACATGGCAGGTTAGGAACAGAGCCAAGAACAGCGTATAACGTTAAGAATTTGGAGGAGAAAACAGAGGCCAAATGATGGATTCTTATCTTCCGTGATAATCTCTACCTGAAACCCATGCTCCCACATCCTTAATCCCCTGCCCCATTGATTCTGCCCCAAAATGTACCTAAAGAAAGGCATTTTAAAGTTCTCTCATTTGATTTGATCCCACCTCTGATCAGACATGATTTGGGGCTGAGGGTGTCATTCTTAGCACAACAGATATTTGTGTAGCACAAATTCAACAGATGTACTGTAGAATTGTTATTGAGGCATTCACATGCCTACAATTAATGAAAAATGTATTAGACACACCTACATTTTAGGTACACCCTGTAGGCATACAGTTCAAAATGACATTGTGTTCATTTTCTTCAACTTGACTTTGTTTATCATACTGTCTAAACTGCTACTGAAACTCTGATACAGTTATGCCATTTCAGTGTCACTGCTGTTCCCATTAGAGCCTTTCTATACTATACATACAGTGGCTTGTGTAATATGTTGATTATATATTGATTATATGTCACACATCTAGCCAAAAGAACCCGTAAAAAGTAAAGTGGAGGTAGAAATCAACTTATGTTAGATGAAAATTAGAACTGTAAAAGCTGAGACTATATATGTATTCACCCATTATTTTAAAGCTTCTTATTTAGTTCTGGTGTAACCAGTTGCCATCAGGCATCATATAATTAGTTAAATGGAGTTGACCTGTGTGCCATTAAATGTGAACTCAGTAATAGACCTGTTCTTGGAATAGTTCAGAACATTCCTAAACAAATATCGTCATGGAGAGCAATTAAAACAATCAAGGAAAAGGTATCGAGCAATCCCTGAACATTCTGTGAAGCATGAATAACCAGGTAAATTGGGGCTTAATCAAACAACAACAAAAAAAAAAGTCAAATCAAAAAGCAAATCAGAGGCCAAAATTAACTCTCACCATGATGCAATCACCACCATGTTTCATTGTGGGGTTTCACGGTGTTCTCAGGTTGATTATCAGTGTTGTATTTCCTGCCAAAGAACCAACACGTCTCCAACAGCTCTTTTGGTAAACTCTATATGGGATTTCAAGTTGAGAACATCTGAAATTTGGATCTCTCCAAGCTCCTTTAGAGTTCCTCTTGACCTTTTGACTGCTTCTCTGACTAAATTCCAGCCTTACCTTTAGTGAACAAAAAGCGTTCCATTGCACCCCCACTCAACCCCCTCTCACACACACAAACAACCATGTACACACTTCAGTAGAATGGTTTATTTTGTGTAGAATTATGACATAATCCTACTTAAGTCCTTTTAAGTTCCAGGTCATAAGAAAAAACAGAAAATGTGGAAGTTTAAGAGGGGGAATATTAATGTTTGTTCATTCATTTTCTACCGCTTATCCGAACTGTTCTCGGGTCACAGGGAGCCCGTGCCTATCTCAGGCGTCATTGGGCATCAAGGCAGGATACACCCTGGACGGAGTATTAATGTTTGTTATATCACTTAATTAATAAACCTCTATACTATTTCAGGTAGCAGTAGTAACATTCATCAGTTTCACTTTGTATTCCTTTTCAATTTTAACTTTGGAACAATTTTTTGGAAATCTGGAGTAAACTGTAAATAACCAAAAGTTGTACGTTCATCAATGGTCCAACTAATTATCACCTGATCTATGAATCAGATGTGTTGATAGTAATGGAAACTTTAAACTGTGCACTGTGTTCAGTCTCTAGGCCTGGAGTTGTACGTATTAACCAGTCTTACTACTTAAGATATTTTAGCCAAAGAACTTTGTACACTATGTACACTCTGTAGCACATATCAGCTTCTTCGTGAAGAAACCTCTTCAGTAAATACTGTACGACCGATCCCATATGTGCTTGTTGAACATCCCGTTCCAGATTTATTCCCTCTTTCCCTCATTTCTCAATCATTCAGCTACAAGAATATTAGTGAGATCAGATACTGATGTTGTAAGAGTTTGTGATCCAGTTCATCCCAAAGGTTTTGAATAGGGATAAGGTCAGTCTTTCCACTCCAGTCTTTATACACCATGTCTTAATGGAGCTCTATGCTTTGTGCACAGGGGTATCGTCATGCAGGAACAGGGTTTGAGCCTATTAGTTCAACGAAAGCTACAGCATACAAAAGCATTCTATACAATACTGCTTCCAACTTTGTGTAACAGTTTGGAGAAGAACCACTTATTTTTGGCCATAAAGTGTTTATTATTTTCTGTAGTTATGTGATAGAAATGCTTTGCTAATTAATCATAGGCTAAAAAAAAATTATAGGTACATTGTTGACTTCCCCATCTGATATTTCCTATATTCTCCAGTTATTTTAGGAAACGTGTTGGTTTCATTGGGCTTGGCCAGGCTCTCCCAGCTGGGCAGGACAATTAGAACAAAACAAAACAAAACAAAAAAAAAAATCAGAAGACACTATTGCTAATTGAGTTCAAAGAGCAATCATGGTTTACTGAATGGTTTCCATTTGTGTATGCAATCTATTTAACAATCAGAAAGGAATGCAGCAGAACGGGGCTCATTCCATGTGCTGGTGTGTCAGACACGTACCATCAATGTGGCTTCATGACCCAGCTGCTTTGCATACAAGCACCACTTTCAGTCCAGAAAGATCTACTGAACTTTTGTCCAGTAGTTAGTTTGTGTGACCACAACGACTTTTTTACCTTCCTAATCATTTTTATCTTTTGTCATGTGTTACTTGTGTATGCCCAGTGTAAGCACACCCTGTAATAGAGTTTGGATCAGAATCTATACACAGATGAGTGACAAATTAAAGAAAAAAAGAAACACCACCACAAAAGCATCTTAATCTTGATCTACTGCAACCTGCTAGAAGTTTCAGCATACCAGAAGTCAGTCAAAAACAGTGAAAAGAAACAGGACAGGAGACATTGTGATCACAGCAAATAATTCACTTTTTATTTCATGTTATTAATATTCAGTGATAAAGCATATGCTGAGGCTTTTTGCCATCTCTAAGAACACATATCTATTTTAATACAAGCTGCATAACAGAGAGAAAAATCACTTGCCACTAGAGTCGGGTGAATGTGGGATGTCAGGAAAGAGGGATCATTTGTTCAAAACTTGATAAAAAGCACAAAAGAATGAAAGAAAGACAGAAAGAAACAGATCCAGGAGTGCGAATGATTTACAAATTAGAAAGCTTGCCCATGAAAAATAAACAGCACAACAGTTTTCCCTGCTTGTCCAACTCCTCTGCTCCTGCTGAGGGAAGCAGCGTGTTCTACAGTACTCTCACACCTTCGTGTCTTCAGCTGCCCATTTTGCTCCTTTTATTTTGATTTGTTTTTACCCGGGCCCTGTTTCCTTTTTGAGTTCTCTAACCCTGTGCAAGTTGGTCACCACGTTCTCCTTGTTGCAGTGTGATGCAGCTGCCGAAACAATTCAACACACACACCAAATATTGACCCACTGCAAGCCTTCACACATGTACAGTCTGCGCTCTGGAGCCTGTCTGTCCATCACATGGACTCTGTCTATAACTGGAGATATCCGTTTGTGTGTGTGTATATGTGTGTGTCCATATCTTGTTCTTCTGTGTGTGAACCGTACTGGTCGTTGAACTCCGCAGCCGTAGAGCTGATGGGGCTCGTCTTTGTCGCCTTGCTCTCCTCTCAGGTTGGTGTAAGTTGGAGTCTGTAGCGGGTACGGTTTCCCATCAGTGAGGGAGCAGTGCACCACGCTCTCCCTTTGTTTCTCTCTTCTTCGTGTGATCGCTCGCTCGCTCAGCGTCTCCTAGGAGGCAGAACAGCATGTTATCATATGTGATAATCCTTAGGCAATGTGAGTACGTGTGCTTCTCTACAACTAGACAATTTAATTGGTGGCCCGTGGGCAGAATCTGGCTGCGAGGTAATTTGTTCCACCCATCAGGTAGCCTAATATGAAAAAGACATGTCTAGAGTAAATTCGGTTCAGCTGGACAACAGACCCTACACTTATGAAGTGACGCATGCCTGTTCCATTCGGCATGAGCCACAGTCGCAGTACAGAGCAGGAGTCACATCACGTTAGGTGTGACGTGAGCAGCCTTTACTCTGAGACAAGCCAAATTATTAAGATGGATGTCGAAAAATACAATAAAACAATGATATTTTCCATATTGTGAACTTTTCTGTCTTATGCACTTAAGTCTCTGTTAAATGAGTTCTGATTTATTTCCCTTTCCTGATATAATACCCTCCACTTTTCTCCTTCCACTAGATTTTGGCACGTGGCTGCGGGTGGATTAGTGATCATTCATGAACAAGTGCATTAGTGAGATCAGACACTGATGTTAAAAGAGTAAGGAGGTCTGGGGATCCAGCTCATTCCAAAGGTGTTCAATGGTGTTGAGTTAGAGTCAGGGCTCTGTGCAAGACACTCAAGTTCTTCTACTCCAAAATGAACTTCTACACCATGTCTTCATGGAGCTCTGTGCTTTGTGCACAGCGGCATTGTCATGCTGGAACAGGATTCGAGTCTCTTAGTTCCATTGAAGGGAAATTGTAAAGCTACAGCATACATAAATGTTTAATACGACTGTGTGCTTCAAACTAGTAGTAGTAGTAAAAGTCTGGGAAAGAAGCACATATGGGTTTGATGGTCAGTCAGGAGTTTATATGCTTTCATTTACAAACATCAGGCTGCACAATGCCTTTGTAACAAAATGTTCTCCGCTGTTATGAAAAGAAATATCCCATTAAAAATCATCCTGTCATTATACGTTTACGTACACAGTTTACGTACACATTTCGAAAGCGTGTGAATGTTTCTGAGCTTTCTTTAAAGACACAATTTCAAACATTTGAGCAAATCTGATATAACGATTAAACATCGTTTTGCTAATTTGGGTAAGAAATCAGTTCCCTGTCTTACTCAGTCACCTTTAATAGAAAGTCAGAAACGTGTTTGTGAGCAGCAGAGCGCTGTTTCTCAGTCAGTGTTGAATAACCAGAGCAGATTGATGTGTGCTAGAAAACGACAAGCAGCTTTATTGTGTGCTGTTTGAAGTGGATCACTGATCTGCTCTGAAGTGACTGTCTTCCCTGCTGCTCTGTCACCACCACCTCTCCTCAGCCCCTGGTTTACGTCTCTGGTTTGCCCTACGGTACCTTCTTTCTGCTCACAGAAACAGCAACCAGGAATTGTCTATTCCAAAAAAACCAAATTGTGTTGCCCAAACTATTAGCACAGACTTATATAGACTGAGAAAAGGTCAAGCAGAGAAGCCAGATTAACTCTTTTTTGATTTATATATTTTTTAAACTTTTTTTTTAATTCACAGGATCTTTCCTTTTTACATTTTAATTAAAAAAATATTTATAGTATTTATTTAAAATATTTATAAGTATTTATATAAATGTAGTATTTATTTCTAGAAAGAAACATATACCTGGCAATACAATAAAAAAATTCTATTCTATATTTTACATTTTAAATAAATTAGTATTTGACGTGACGTGACATACGGCTAAGTACGGTGACCCATACTCAGAATTCGTTCTCTGCATTTAACCCATCCAAAGTGCACACACACAGCAGTGAACACACACACACCGTGAACACACACCCGGAGCAGTGGGCAGCCATTTATGCTGCGGCACTTGGGGAGCAGTTGGGGGGGGTTCGGTGCCTTGCTCAAAGGCACCTCAGTCGTGGTATTGCTGGCCCGAGACTCAAACCCACAACCTTAGGGTTAGGAGTCAGACTCTCTAATTATTAAGCCACGACATTTCTGGAAATAAACAGTGAAAGGAGCAAAACCTCTTTAGTTCTCTGGATATTTTACCTTCCTCCAGTCTTGAATATCAGGTCTGCATTTGGTGCTCCTTTAGGGTGCTGGTAGCGTGGCCTTCGCTCTCGGTTGGTGTTAGCAGGGGCAGGTCTCTGAGCCAGTGACTGCATCATCTCTGTGTGCAAAAGGAAAAAAAAAACAAAAAAAAAACCAGCCAACCAGTCAACAAAACCACACAAACACTAATTAAGATCCTAAACTGAACTGTTTTCCTTCTCTCACCCTGGTAGTCTTCCTGCTCCTGTCGTTCATTGATGTCCAGAGTGAGTTTCTTCATACGCATGCGCTCCTCCTGCTCGGCCTGCTGCTGGTTGAAGTGATTGGCGGCCAGATGTGATGACAGCGGAACGTTCAGGATCTTAAACTGTAAGAAAACGGTTTATGAATCAGGTTTTGCGGAGCACACTGAACTTTATAAGAATGTTGTAAAGAGCAAGTTTATTGACCATACTTTCATTTATTTGGCACATTTAAACAGTGTAGGGGATTTAACTGTGTCTGTGTTTGTATGCTATAACTGATTTTCCACAAGCCGCTTCCTGAACACACCCTACTGTTTCAGCCCAAAATATTCATTCCATGTCCAACACACACTTTCACACAGACCTGCTGTTTGTTGCCTTTCCTGGTCAGCATAACAAACTGCATGGTGTCGATGTCAGAATCTGCCTCTCCTGTGCATGCAGGGGTGGAGCCTTTCTTTAACTGACTCTTCAGGTGCAGCGGGATAGCAACATCAAGCTGATGCACTTTCACTGCCTCGCCACTGCGCTGCTGCTCACACACACACACACACCACAAATAAGTTGAAAAATGAAAAGATGGGTTACTAGATAGTTGCTATGATATTCCAGGTGGTTGCTATGATATTCCAGGCAGTTGTTAGGATGTTGCTAGGTGGTTGCTAGGTTAACTCCATTGGTTGCGCACACACACACAGTTGAAAAACGAAAAGGTGGGTTACTAGATGGTTGCTAGGATATTACAGGTGGTTTCTGGACGGTTGCTTGATGATTGCTATGCTACACCAAATGGTTGCTAGGAGGTTGCTAATGGTGTTGCTAGGATGTTGCTGCAATATCCCTGCATAGTTGTTAGATTAACCCAATTGGGTTGCTAGAGTGTTGCTAGGTGGTTGCTATGATATTCCTGTTGGCTGTTCAGTTGCAGGTAGGTAATGGTCATGATATTTCAGATTGCCACTAGGATGTTGTTATGTGGTTGCTATGCTAACCCAGACAGTTCTAGGACATTCCAGGAGGATGCTGGGTTGCCATGGTCTGAGGTGTGCATGTTTTAACATGTTTACGCACCTGTAGGTTTTCCAACATCATCTTATCCAGAGCCTGAATGAAGTCGTCATCCTCAGCACAAGCCACGTGTTTCAGACCTCCACCACGGATCATCACTTCCTACACAGAACAAATTCCGACGCAAACTTTACAATTAAACTGCTTATCAACCACTTCCTGTTTGGCTAGTCCAACTAAACCCATGTTCTCTGAATCACTTACATTGTTTTCTTCGTCCGTCTCGTTCTCTTTATTGGAATCCGTCAGGTAGTCGGTGTTCTCTTCCTCCTCGTCACGCTCTTCTTCCTCATTCTCAGAGGCTTCCTGCATGCACACATGCCAAGATCATGATCAAATCTTACAAGAGTTCTTTAAACCCGAAACCTGTTTGTCTTTGCTAGATCATATGATAGTATCTGTTTCTCAACCAAAATTTTTTTGTTTAAAACTAGTTTTTACTGTACAGGTAAACAAAACAAAATAAACAGCTAATTCTCCTGCGTCCCAGCAACTATGGAGTTAAACGCTGTGCATGTGGGAGCAGAGCCCAAAACTCACTACATCTCCTACAACCTGTTCCCTCCGACGGAGTGGTGTGTCATGCCCTTCTGCACTCACCTCCTCCTCAGGTTCATTCATTTCGCTCTCGTTTCCGGACTGCTCTTCTCTCTCGACTCCACGTTCGTCTTCGTCTTCCTCATCCTCCTCGTCGAGAGCCTCTCCTTCCCCCATGCTGCTGGAACAGGTTCCGTCCTTCTCTGTAGCAAAGCCTGCACACACACACACACAGTGTTTGTCATGTTTGTGTGAGAACAATAGCAGCTGGTTGTCTCTGCAGACCCGTTTGAGTACGCACAGATATCCTGCTTCACTTCCACAAGCTTATCTGCTTCAGTCTTATTTCCCCTTTTATTCAAAGTGATAACAAAAGAGCTAATAATTTACTAATCCAGGGGTAAACCAGGCACATGCTTTTCTGAGCACGTTCTAGTGTTTTTTCTTTCTGGAATCTTGAGCACAGGCTGAATTAGCATTCACAGGTATAAACAGGATTAGGTTTTGAACAATGAGTGGAACACACGCTGACCTAATTCACGCTACAAGCAGAACAGAATTCTGTCGATGGCATAAAAAGACACCAGAGTTTGTGCCCCACGACCCGTAGGGCAGGTGTAAACACTTTACATCAGATGACGATGACAAACCCCTTAAACTCTTATCTTGTATTAGCGTTTTAGAATGTTTACTTTAATAAACATTTCATTCCGAGAATTAAATTTGAATGCTAATAATAAAAAAAAAATAATAATTATGCACTTGTACCGAAAACGACGGTTTTATTTTCCTACAATTCTGGATTTAGACAAAAACATTTTAAATAGACCAAGTGGCTGAAAGTATGTATACACTTCACCATAACATGAGGTCAGAACCCAGAGTGACGGCTATTTTAACCTCTGTGAGAGAGAGAGAGAGAGAGAGAGAGAGAGAGAGAGAGAGAGAAAAGGATGGACACCTCAGTGCTAGCTTTTTTATCAGCTTTATCTGTATCTGAATGTTGATGGATCTAAAACAAATAAAAAAACAATGCAAAGCATTTCAAGGTAAGAATTGCTTAGCCCTGAGCAGCCATATATTGACTTGATGTCACTTGCTGAACTTGTGAACTGTCCAACATTTACGAGTACGAGTTCCGAGCTGAGGGAGAATTTCTACATACCGAGAGAGAGAGTGAGAGAGAGACAGACAGACCGACAGACAGAGAGAGAAAGATTTCCTAATCAAGGGAACAAGAGTTACAAGATGCAGTCGAATGTAACATCAGACTGAATTTAATCCAAAGAAGAAAAAAAAGAAAATCTATTTTTCCAGTTGATGTATTTGTGGGAGATAAAGTGATTATTATTTTCGTATCCTTTGATATATCTGAACAAAATGTTTTATTACATGACTTTATATGTTTATAACAAGGTTTATATGACTGCCATCTAAATCACCACGCATTCAAGTTCCATACGTTATAACAGAAATAATACAGATCATTTCAGATAAACTGACTACGATCAAACTGTAAAGGTGCCAAGACAAAAAGCACACATATATATTTAGCCTCTTCCACGCGTCAGAGATACTGAATTACTAATGACTTAAATGATCCCACCACAGTCACATTACACGGGTTTAAGCTTGTGCAAATTCTTTTATCCAATGCTGGAAAAATGCAAACCCTTTTGTGTCACAACAAGGAAGGAATAAGGGTAGGTTGAGAGCCAACTCCTATTTCTGCTACTATTAGAAAGACATTTACTCAGAATACCACACACACACACACACACACACACAGATAGAGGTATGACTGCATTCCAGGTCAACACCTTCGGAACACACCATACAAAAGAATTCTGGTGCTAATATATAGCTCTCTCTCTCTTTCTGATAATGATGAACAGCTATAAATGAGTGAGTCAAAGTACTTCCTCTCGCGTCTCACAAACACACACACGTATAGGAATGCTGCTTAGCAGGGATGACAGAAACGCAGAACTGGGATAACAAGCACAACAATGTGTCTCTCTCACACACACACACACACACACACTTTTCTGCTCGTCAGAAACATTCCAGTTAAACTTAGCCTTGGAACAACTATTGAAATCCTCCGGTTGTTCTTTTCTTTCTTTTGAGAACGTCTTCTCTATAAACACAGACGACGTAAGAGGTTTTGTCATTTCAGCCATTCAACTCTAAACTAGTGAGGTTTGCAGTATCGCTTAATCAAATACAGATCATTGCTTCATTTCGTTTCCTATCTGTAGATGGGAACTGAAGTCTGAGGACGTCAATCCAATCGTCATTTCGATCCAAACGGTTAGATCCGTCTCTTTGGTGGGACACGCACACAGACGCACACAGACGCACACAGACGCACACAGACGCACACAGACGCACACAGACGCACACAGACGCACACAGACGCACACAAAGACCTATAGAAGCAAATTTACCCAGTTTGATGAGGACTTCTCTCTCGAGTTCAGCGACCTGATGGCAAGCTTCCTCCAGAGAGCAGCACAGGTGCATTTTGGGTCTCAGTAAATCCAGTGTGTCACTGATCATGTAGTCGATATCGATGGGAAACTGGTGATCTTTAGTCCACACATCCAAACTCTTTTTCCACCAGATATACCTCTACACACACAGAATAATGACAGTGCTAATAAGTTTCCAGTCCAGGCAGATTCAGGCCAGAAACTGAGCACATTTACAGACATTCACACGATGCACAATAAGAATAAGGAGGAAAAAACAACCTGGAAGTAGATGAGGAAACAGTCCAGCTTCTTCTTGCTGGAACCGCGATCGAAGTACTGGCCGCAGGTGTCGAGCAGCGTGCACACCATGCGGATGCGGAACAGGTGTTCGGGGGGATCCAGGGGACTGGACGAGCCGTCCTGATTCACGCCGAACGAGATGAAAGAGAAAAGCGTGCGGAAGATCACGGCCGACTCCACCATGCGGTAGTTGTACAGCTCGCCGAGGAACTTTGCGCAGCTAATACGCCGCTGGTTAAACTTCGGCTGGTTCACCTGAAAAATACAAGTTCGCACTGTTCTGACCGGCTGGGCCAACTATAAACAGAATTGTAGACAATATAATAAAAGTATGACGTCTTGCCAGCTGTGTGAGTGTAAGTTTTCATACCACAGTAAAAGTCTTATAAATAACATGTAAAACATATTATGTAAGGAGTAACACACGTTTCTTAAAAAAATTTAATTAATTAATTTAAAATAAAAAAACAAAACAAAAAAAAAAGAACTGACCAATGAATTAAACTGATGTCTTCCACATGTATTAAAAAAAAAAAAAAAAAAAGGTTTTTTCTATAAACAACACATCTCTCGTTATATATGAATCAATGGGATGCAGGAAATTAATGGTGCTGTGCTAGAACAACAATTTCCAGTCTAAATCTGGAATTTTTACCTGCATAGAATTCTTGGAATAAGAAGTTGAATGAGCTTATAAGACTTTTTTTTTTTGATGCACTTTCAACAAAAACACTGGCACAAAACCTTGAACTCATGCAGACATGAGAAACACCCGGAAAAACCATAAGCCAGGAAGAAAAAAGATATAAAGGTCATGTGATGCTGATAGCTTTTCACTGAAAGTATGATTCTTTCGTGTCTTTGCAAACGTTCTCTAGCACAAACAAACGTTTAGATGTGTGTACAAAACACGCACCTCCATGCCGAGGCGTATGTCCTCCAGCACGCCATCCACGACGTGAATACCCACATCTTCCTGATACGCGACGAGACCAGCCAGGAGGTTAGCCACACAGTGGATACTGTTGTACTTCACGTTCCAGATGTTTACCATGCAGCAGATCAGGTAGCTCTTCAAATCTGCCTCGTGCCAGGGCAATTTGCGCATCTGCCTTAAAACCTGTACAGAAAAAAATAAACAAAGGGATTTATTTTGAATTGAAAGAAACGTAGTGTATGTGTGAGAGAGAGAGAGAGAGAGACAGATGACGAGGACTCGCACCTTCTCCGTGGTCACCTTCGACAGGTCTTTGTAGAGCAGCTTGCGGATATACTCCTGCAGAGGAGGCCTCTTCTTGCGCACGGTTTTCTCCATGGGTGGTGGGTTGCAGTAGTAGTAGGCGTTCTCCACCATGGTCACGTAGCGGGCATCCAGATGCTGCGCCTGCTTTTTCCGCATCATTTGCTCCTGTAGTTTACCCAACATGCACATATATTACTACAGTGTCAATATGACTAAGAAGTAAGAATAATAAAGGAGAAAAGAGGTGTTTGTGAGCTGTGACGCTTTATTTCACTCTCACACACACACACATTTTAATACTGCTGCCTTTGTACTGACCAGTAAGACGCTGGTGCGCAAGTGAGAGTCAGGTGACCTAAACAGGAAACGTCCGCACGTCTCCAGTAAAGTGCAGGCCATTTCGATATGGTGATGAGAGAAATCAGACAGGAGCATCTGCAGATCACAGGTGTGTTACATCGCTACGGAACATACAGCGAGTTGGTTTGTGTTTATTAAAAAAAAAAAAAAAAACGCGCTCTCACCTTCAGACAATGCAGTGTGTCCGTTTTGGAAAACATTTTGAACTTGGCCAACTCGCCGATAAACCTCACCGTCTTGTTCTTGGTCTCAATGTTAATTTGGTCCTTCTTTCTTACCTGTGAGAGAAAAGGAAAAAAAAAAGGTTTTGCTTACAGGATTAATAAAAGGATGGCTGTAGCAGGGTTGACGTGTAACACGGGCTGTGTGTACGAGTACGAGATCTAGTACGCACATGGAATCGGAAGTCTCCTTTGAGCATGGAGCAGAGATCCTCGGCAACATCAGACATGCACGGGTGCAGAGTAGCCACCAGCCGGGAATAGAACGGCAACAGATCCAGCCTGTGACAGGAAATTGATTTTGAAAACACAATAATAATCTGTAGCTCAGATTAAAGTAGATACAGATGCAAGAACATGTTTTGTAAGTTCTATTTGGGTAAAATAAAAAAAAAAAATCATAGACCATTATTCCTGTTTCTTTTGGGTTCTTGTGGCTATCGTCGCATCATCGTCGTATCGCATAACTGACACACTATTGCACTCTGTTTCATAGTATAAACATGCGAGTCACGTTTTCGCACAGAAGGCCCCAAACGCACTTCAAATACCCAGATGATTCACTTATTCAGCAGAAGAAGAAAAAAAATACAGTGTTGAATGCTGGACCCTTGCGTAGTGGTAAAGGGGCGGGTCTACAAGGCACTCACATTGGATAAAAATGATAAAAAAAAAAAAAAAAAAAAAGATAGCTGTCGACTCTCCGGTTTACGAGACATCAGATAAGAGTCATTTATTTTCAACATATAAAAAAGTCACTGTGTTCTGCTAAAGCTCGCGGCGTCACATTTTGTACGCAAGTTTGTTGTCGTTAGCTATCGACTGGAAAATGGCATACATTACAGTTAGTAAAAAAAAAAAAAAACAAACACGTTCCAGTTAAGACGAAGCTACGCTTCGAACACACAAACACAAGATGTTTATATATACAATTAAATAGTGCATAGGTTGTACCCGAGCAAAACAGGGTCACGATACGAAGCGTTACGGTATTTATGTACGTAATTATTTGTATCTCTATGCTGAGATCAGGGATTAATAAATCTGCTGGAGTTAAACCCTGCTAGAGTTTATGGTTCGGTAACTGAATAAGTTGAAAGGCACAACAGCTCCATCTAGTGTTCACTGAGGGTGTAGATCTGTAGATTGTTCTGAAATGGGAACAAACTGTTAATGATTTCTCCTTAGCAAAAAATGTGTTAAGGTAAGCCACACATGAGAAGAATGTCCTTTTATAACGTTATAATCCATCAAGATCGATAGTCAGCAACTCTGTAAGCTTACTGTGTCTCTCTTTTTAGCTGTACTCGTTATAAAATCGTCGGTTCAAGAAGGAATAAAGGTTCCATCAGGGCATCTTTTAATTTTGGGATGTTTTAGAAAACAGCCATTATATGTAATGGTTAAAAAAATGGTCGGTCCATTGAGTCATGTTGTTTTCTCACATCACCAGTGTTCTTTCACTTGTTTTGGAGCGAATCGGAGCTCAATTGCCTTGTTCATAAACGTATAAAAGAACCGAACCGAGACCAAGTGAGAAAATGCACCAGGAGCGGAATAAAAAGAACCAGGTATGAGAAGTGAGGCAGACTGGAATACGAGGGCTACCTCTGTCTGGGAACGGTGAAAAGTGCACGGACGAGCTTCCTGCGGTTAGACTTCGTGTTCATGTTCATACAGAAGTCCATTGCAGCCTGGAAGAAATCAGAACCAAAAAAACGATTTTAGGACATTAAAAAAAAAATAAAATTGCAAAAAATATATAAAATGAAATATTGGCACGAAAGGTCTTTAGTTATGCATACAACAAATATGGTTCTGCAGCATTGCTGAGGCGTCTCACACACAAGCGCAGTCGCTCGATAAAGCACGTATGATCTTAAACACCCAAAGGGATCGAAATACATTTGTCTCGCTGAGGTGTGAGAGGAAAGCGGCGTTTACCTTTTCGATCAGGTCTCTGTTGACACAGTTGGGAAGCTGCTGGATGAAAGCATCAACGATGAGTTTAAGATGAGATCCAGTGCTGGCTTCTTCATCCTCTTGTTCTTTAAAAGCACAAATTTATTTGCGATCTTAATTCTCCGATACAATTACACGGCGTAACTCTTTATAGATGCATATTTCTAATCACATACCTGAAAACATCTGCAGTTTTAATTAAACTGTGATACTAGGATCACGTAGCTACTCACCTTGCTCATCGAGAAGTTTCTTGGCCAGTTCTTCGTTCTCAGCCTCGTCGGAAGGCTCGAGCTCCAGAGGGTCCTCTGCGATATCCAGAGCCTCCATCTCCAGTTCTAGCTCCTCCGTGCAGCTCACGTCTTTCCCCTCGCGGCCTTCTTTACCGTCTGCGAAAGAAACACAGACTCGGTTACAATTTATTTGCAGACGTAACAAACCGACCGCATCAGACATAACAAACTGACCGCACCTTTGCTGTCGTCCTTGTCTTTGCTCTGGCTGCTCTTCTCGTTGTCTTTGAACAGAATGGCAGGTACGAAGGCCTTCAGGTCCACCAGGTTTTCGTAAAAGTTCCGTGCGTCCTCGTCCTCCCAGATCCCTCCGTCCAGCTCGTAGTCTCCGGGTTTTCCTGGAGTGAAGATGTCGATCCCTGGGCCGTGCTCTGCCACGCAAACACACAACACACCGTGTCACAACAGCAAACTCTGACAGATCTATCAGGAAGTTACGAAGAGAAAATCTGAATTATATTGTGGTACTGGACTGAGGTGCATCATAATGCAAATGAAGGTTGCTTCATTTTATTCCGTTTACAGCATTTAACGGACGCTAAATCCAAAGCGATTATCCAAAGCGAGCCACGGCAGAGCTTTAGCATCGCAAACCCATCGATTAAGTCAAATAAAACTAATCAGTTAATTATTTAAAAAAATAAAATAAATAAATAAGAATAAACCTAGAGATCCTAGAGATGGCTGTAAACTCCTCAGCTGATAAAAGATTTAGCAATCGCTTATTATTATTATTATTAATGTTATTATTATTAAAATATTTCTTGGCACAGTAGTGAAACAAAACATTTCCCACCCCCCACTACAATGACACAATCATGTCCCAGTTCAAGGTTATACGCCACAAATTTGCGGGTGGAGGGGGTAAATACTTTCGCAACCAACTGCAGGAGTAAACAAATTTGTGTGTATTTTTTGTGTGTACCTTCCTGGACCGTTTTATCCTGAGGTAGATCAGGCATGTTCTCATCTAGTAGATCAGCCAGAGACTGAGTGTTAGCCAGCAGTTTCTGGTAGCATGTTGCAAACTCCTCATACTGCTTATGCCTGTCCTCGCTCAGCTCTCCTTTTGAGTGAAGGATACGCCTGAAAGAAGAGAGAGAACATGTTTTTGAGAACAGTCACAGGAGCTCAGCTTTGTCTGAGAAGTAATCAAGCAGCGCTTATAACCTGTTTTGTCTCTCGATGTTCTGCAGCTCTCTGTGGTCTTTCTTCAGGTGCTTGGTGAGAGAAGTGAAATACTCTCTGAGCAAATTCTGGAATGGTTGCTGCTTCTCGGTGTTGATGATCTCGCTGGGAGGAAAGGCCAGGCTGAACTTCTCCGCTGCACTCTTCACGCGCCGAGGGACCAACCCGGCGATATCGTCACCGCAGTGCTTGCAGAAGCTGATCACCACAGATATGTGGGTGTGGGTTTCACGGTCCACCCCGATGATGTTTTTCAGCTGCTCGTAGATCAGCGAGAGGCCTTCCTTATCAGTGAACAATCCCACTATAGTGAGTTCGGCTATGAAGCGCAGGTCTGTGCGCAGCTTGCTCACGTTCGGCGCTTTCTCCTCCTTGCGCGCCTCAAAGTGCCTCTTCCAGGTGGCTAGCAGCTGTGGAGCAAAGTCTGAGTAGCGCTGGTGGAAAAGCGAGCACAGGTGAACGGCACAGCCCACGTCTGAGATCTTCAGCTTTGCTTCCACCAGTGAGCTGACTGCCTCGCCAATGTACTTGCTGAGGTTGAGCGAGTCGAAGTCGTGCGAGAGCGAACTGCGCTGTTGCTCTGTGAGTGTACGGAGCTTCTTAACAAATGCTGTGTTCTTCTTCAGGCTGGAATCCAGGCGGCTGAAAAAGGCTTCTTCGGGACGGCTCTCTTGTGCATGCTGATTCCTCACACGGAGCTCCTTCCTGGTTTGGTGTCTCTCCCAGGCCTCCTGGTGCAGCTGCTGAGCTTCCTCTTTCTCCCTAAAGAGAATAACAAATCATGTAACTCCTAACCACAAATCACCTAACAAATAAATCAAAAAGAAGAATTCAGCTTACTTTAGCTGAGCCGCCTCCTCTTCTTTCTGTCGTTTAGCTTCCTCCTCCAGCAGCTTCTTTTCCTGTTCCTCCTGCTGCTTTTGCTCCTCTTCTTCTTTCCTCTTCTGCTCCTCTTCAGCCTTCTGCTTCTCCTCCTCCCTCTTTTTCCGCTCCTTCTCTTCTTTCCGCCTCTTCTCTTCCTCGATCCTTCGCCTCTTCTCGTCGGCAGATTTGCCGCCTTCTTTCTTTCCGCTCATTTTGCCCTCGTCTCGGCCCTTGTCCCGGGAGAATGTCGGTCTTCTGTCTCCGTCTTTCTCCCTCTCCTTGTTACCAAACAGACCCGTCTCTTTCTCCTCTGCGTTTACTGATTTTTTGCGTTCAGCCGGCATGCTGCTGAAACATCAGAGATGTTAACTGTTAACTGTGTCACAAACATAAAAAAAGGACCCAGCTACCTTAATAGTGCTAAACAACGTACTGAGCGCTCCACACTTTTTTCTTATTTATTCTTATCGTCCGTGTGTTGTCTCTGTGTATTCCTTATATGTGCGTGCGTACTTGGCAATGAAGCTCCTTCTGATTCTGATTCTTCTGAGTCTTTAGTGAAATAAGCTATAAATATGGTAATGTACAGCTAACAATATTGCATATCGAAATGATATGTGACAGCTGTAAAGCCAGAGCAAAAACAGAGCACAAGAAAATTGTTCGCAGCCTAAATTGTGCATTTAACTTTAGACAAGCTTGATCGAGTAATGTTCAAGAGAAATGTATGAACAAAAATAATCTAACCTGGCTAAGAGTCAAAGACACGGAGGGAGAGAGAGAGAGAGAGAGGGAGGGAGAGAGAGAGAGACGGGGTGTAAATTAAATGTAAAGAACAGAGTTGAAAGATGGAAAATTGTGATTCTTTATTTTAAGTTTAATTAATGCTTAGTGATGATGTGCACAAAAGTTCATTTTCCTCCTCAGGACATTCAGCGTGCAAAGTGGGAAAAACAAAACAAAAACAAAAACAAACAAAAATAAAAACCTGGACTTCAGTTCGAATATAGTGAACTGCAAAGCACAAAATAGCTGGCTGACGTTAATTATATGAGTGATAACTAATGGCGTTCTCTGTGTCTGCATGTTAACTGCTCGAACACCAATACTGCTATAAACTCATGTAAAAGTAGAGAAGAAGGACTTTACACTGCTCACAGGGGGAGCGGCCATGTTGATATGACGTCAATTAGGAAGAAAGGAACTGATAGCCAAGTTGACGAGTTTAAATTTCACGTTGAGACCTTTTCTGTGTTGTATACCGGGAATTACAGCATTAAGGAGCAAGAAGTGTTTATAAAACGTTTGACAGGAGGCGCGTTTGGACCGGAAGTCTGTAAAATAAATAAGCAGCGTGAACCGGAAGTCTGTTTTCACAATCGACTTATTAAACTTTTGCTAAACCCACCCGTTTTCATTCTTACTCACGTTCTATCTATCTGCATAATTATCTGCCTAATTATTATATATATATATATAAAAATCGACTGCACCTTCAGAATAAAAGTCCCTTCAGCTAGCTAGCTGCATCTCGTTTGCAACCGCAACATGGCCGTAATAATTATACATCACTGTGGAAAATAAAGAGCAGTTGCAGATATGACGGTATTAGCGGGCTGCACTTTCCCCGTGTCGTTTACTAGAATAAATTAAACCTATATACACACAAATAAGCTCACAAGTTAGCAGATAAATAAACATTAATGACCAAATAAGCTAAGCATTTACAGTCCCCGCCGTTCAGTTAGTAAACACTGGGCGTGTTAGCTAACACTTAGGAGTGCTAAAAACTTCCCACGTCTATATTCTCCTCAATAATCCACACATTAACACGATTCTGCTTCTGATTCGGATAATATCTTTTCTGCTGATGAAAGCTAGTGCTCACATTTAAGTGTCAGTGGCACCATTTGGTTTCTGAGCGTTAACTAGTTCGGTTTTATTTCAGGCCGTTCGAAGAGGTTTGTATGTAAACACTGATCAAAACACCAGCAACACAGACACCAACAAACAGGTCAATGCCACACACACACACAAAAACAACATCGGATGATGATGATGACGCATTTTCAGAAAGAATTGTCCACAAAAAAATAATCTTACCTTCAAAATAATCGAAGAAAACCACGAAATAGTTTTAATGAGACGGTTTACTCCTATCGCTTCCGCTAGCTTCCGTTGCTAGTTTAGGACCCCAAAGTGGATCATTTTTCAGCGCCTGAACAAAAAACATACAGCAGTGTCAGTAAACAGCAAGGAAACGTGTGTTTATTTAAATATCTGTATCAAAAAAATGTAACCACTTAAAATGATTTACATTTATGGAAACCCAAAGGTTTTCTTTCCCCAGGGAATCACCCTGATTAACAACTCACCATAATTATATTCCCTGCTTCATTTCTATAAGTACTGTATTATCAGAACTTAGTGTATTCTTATCAGAACTGTCAGTCATCACATCATCAGTATATGTTACACACACTACTGCTGCTGTATATTGTACAAAAAACACAATATTGCACAATACTGTTATTTGCACTACCATGCCCTTCTCACACTTTATGTACATTACTGATGTCATATATTCTGTATTCTTATTTAATACTCGTACTGTCTATATTGTCTTACATCGTCTGTATCGTCTTGTCGTGTATAGTCTGTTTTGTCTCGTCTTGTATACCCCAAGCTAAATGTATAGTATAGTGTTATTTATGTCTGTACTTTGGAGAGTCACAAACAGCTGGAACCAAATTCCTTGTGTGTGTGAACACACATGGAAAATAAACCGGATTCTGATTTATATGTCTCTAGTTTATTTTTGAACCGTTACCTGATTTGTTATATTGATGCTGCATGAGGCTGGTTTTAAATTTAACTTAATTTATTTTGTGTAGCGCTTTTAATAATGGACCTTGTCTCATAGCAGCTTTACAGAGCATAAGTAATTAAATGTAGTACAAAAAGTTTATTATACAAAGATGAATATGATACAAATGTTCAAGATTAATATTAGACATATTTAAATGTGTTTGTATTTATCCCCAATGAGCAAAAGTGAGGAAGTAAAGCTTCATACCTTGAAGCTGTATGCAAGCTGAAATCATGGCTTTTACAAGCCTTATAGCAGAGCATTTAAAAAGGGAAATCACAGTGGAGCCTGAGCATACAAGCTTTGCACTGTGGCGGCTGGGGGTTTGTTTCCTGCCCCTGAGCTGTGTGTGTGGGGTTTAATTTGGGTACTTCAGTTTCCACCCAATTCCAAAGACATGTCTAAGGAGGATTGACATCTCTAAATTATGATCATGCCCTGCAATGGGTTGGCACACTGCCCAGGTTATCCCTCACCTTGTGTCCCTAGTCCACCGGGATAGACTGGAGGCTGGAAGAGTGGATGAATGAAAAAAATCTAATGGATTTTTATCTGTCCTGGGAATAAACTCCAATTTCCAGAATTTCACACCAACTACTTCCACATCAATCTCCATTTCCCAGCAATCTGATGACAAACTCTGACAGCCACATGACTTATACCCAGACCACAAGCTCAGCAAAAGTGTTCACGATCTCTCTCTCTCTCTCTCTCTCTCTCTCTCTCTCTCTCTCTCTCTCTCTCTCTCTGCCTCTGCCTTGGGGGTTTCTTCCGGGTACTCCGGTTTCCTCCCCGGTCCAAAGACATGCATGGTAGGTTGATTGGAACCTCTGGAAAATTGTCTGTAGTGTGTGATTGCGTGAGTGAATGAGTGTGTGTGTGTGTGCCCTGCGACGGGTTGGCACTCCGTCCAGGGTGTATCCTGCCTTGATGCCCGATGATGCCTGAGATGGCTCCCCGTGACCCGAGGTAGTTCGGATAAGCGGTAGAAAATGAACGAATGAATGTTGATTCCCTCTTCACCATCTTTACTGTGCTTTGATTTGAGATTTAGACGTGTTTAACATAACCCCAACATATGCTGGATTTTAGTCTGTATTATAAATTTACATCTTGCAATATCATATTTTTAACAAAGGACATTATCACAAAGCTTTACAGAAATATATAAATTCAGGATTTCTATTTTAAATGAATAAATCTTTCCCTATTTAGCTCAAACTCAAAACGATGAAGTTTTTTGTTTTCCTTTCTCAAAATTGTGCATGTGGATGACTGTCTTTAATTCAGACCATAGTGGAGTCCATGTGGAAAACGCTCAATTCAAAATTGTGTTTTTTGTGTCATCTAAATAAATATTGTCTATACACTTACCTCGTACTAAAAGCTCTATCTGTGACCAACCTCCTCACAGAGGCAAGCAGGTGTTAGGGCTGAAATCCTGATGCTTAGCCAAAACATTAACAATCCACCTCCATATTTCACAGCAGGTGTCAGGTGCATGTCCTGAGACTCACTGATAGCATGCAACAACGAAAATGTTCGACTCTGCTCTCACACACAACACTAAATACTGTAATTCTGACAATGTACTGTAATTCTGTAAAATCTTTTTTCTTTGAAAAGAATGTTTGCATTTATTGAAACTATTAAAACCACATGATTGGCCGATTGGATTAAAGCAGGAATGAGCAATATTTATTGTTCTTATTAAAGTAGCCGGTATGTGTAGCTTAAGCATCTAATGAAGACATCTGGACATCCAAAGGTCAAGAACGTATATTTCAACTTATTCATTTAAAAAAAAAAAATTATATTCAATTCTAGATTTGTTTGGAAAAAAGTTAATTTAGGTTGATTGCGGAATAAATGATGCCGTTGGTCCACCTAGGTTTATACAAAAAAAGCTCTTTAGAGTTCTGGCTCAGTCAGGAAGTGAGACAGACCACGACAAAATTTGGTTGTAAGAGTGCTATACAATGCTAGTACAGTAGTATAGTGGTATACAATTTTGACATAATATTTTGTACATTAGTATTGTAATGTTTTGAGAGTGTTGTCACTCTGCCCCAAGGTCTTTTTTAATACTTTTATAGAGTTGAAGCAGTGTATCAGCCCACAGCTCCCTCTGATGGTCCATGTTGCTCTGTGCTATTCGCTGAGCCGTGTACACCATGGTAAGCACGGTCCGCTCAAAGTCTTCCTTGCTCAAGCGAGCCCGGTGCTGTTCCAGATGATGGCAGAGGCGGCGGATATCTGACAGAGTCCTCGGGAGAACGTCTTCACAGACTACCTCCAGGGGCTGCAGTCTCCGAAGAGAACCAAGTTCCTCATCAGCCACGTGGAGCACGTTGTTCTCTGCTTCCACATACAGCCCTGACCACACCACCTAACACACACAACAGTTACGTGAGGAAGAAGGTATTTCCATTGAGTAAACAACACACATGGATATATTATCTCCCCAATAGAGTTTTTAGTCTGATACATTTTTAGTCCATGACCAAGTGAACCATTATGAGGGTATATTTATTAGAGATGAGCCGGATACTCGGCTGAAACGAGTATCCGGTACGGATAAAGCACTTCTGCCGAGTACGAGTATTATACGAGTAATACGAGTCAATATCTGTGCTCGGATTAAATGAAAATCATCATTGGGTAGCTGATTGTGTCAGCGTTCTGTGATAGGCTAGTCACAGCGCCCCTCCCCTACAGTGATAGGCTAGTCACAGCGCCCCTCCCCTACAGTGATAGGCTAGTCACAGTGCCCCTCCCCTACACACATACAGATGTATTGTGTTGCTGTGTCTCGCTCTGCTCACTCACAGTCACACACAGAACAGCTCTCTGTCTCTCCCTCAGTCACTCGGGTTCATGGGTCTTTTCCGTTAACGTTTAGGGTTTCTTCAGCTTTTTACTTCGGGTTGTAACGTTAATAATACGTACTTACTAACCAGTAGAGTTCTGGTAAATGTGGGTTCGTTCAGACGTGGTGCTTGCTTGGTAGAATGCGACTCGCATTGCGTCTCTGCCTGTCGGAGATTTTTTTTCTTTTTTAAACCTTCAGCTGTCTCTAACCAGTAACCAGACACTGAGTGTCTGACACGTTTTTGCTGTATTTCATAAAAACATAAAGGTAGTAAGCTAGTGTTATAAATATTACAAATTAATTATTACCAGTTACAGCCCCGCCCGTTTCAAGGCAAGCCCCGCCTACCTCCGGGTTAGGCCCCACCCACTCCGAGTACGCATACGGATACAGATAATGCTGTACTCGCTCATCCCTAATATTTATTGATCAAGACTTCAAAGTTCGTCTGTTAGTTGCTCTAGGAAATAGGTCGCATTTACTGTACCAGATGCCATGAATGTAAAAGGATCAGCTCAAGAAGAATTCAAATAGTAAATAATAAAAATACAGCCACAAAGTTTGTCAAAATCGTCTTTGTTGGGCAACGAGTCCCATGTGCAGCAGTCATACTGTTGCTATATTCAGCCCTGACTTGCATCAAGTTCAGCAGAAAAGCATGGTGCTGCAACCCCATGAATAGAAAAGCCCATGTGTGCTATATGGTGGCACATGTGGAATGCAGGTGGTTGCTATGCTACGGGTCTGGTGTGAATTATAGATAGAGTCGTGGGTATTATGGCAAGTTCATGAGGGTTGAATAGAAGATTTTGACACCTGTGGCCTGGATCTGTTTTTTTCTTTAAGCCAGCAAAAGACAGTACACTTTATGACCAAAAATATGTGGATACCTGACTATTACATCTACTATATGTGCTTGTTAAACATCCCTTTCCAGATTTCTGTTCTAGTAACCACCACTCTTCTGGGAAGGCTTTCCACTAGATGTTGGAGATTATTGATGATTCAGCTACAAGAGTGTTATTGAGATCAAACACTGATGATGTAAGAGTAAGGAGGTCTGGGGTGCAGTAGGTGTTCCAGTTCATCCCAAAGGTGTTCAGTGGGCCAGAGCCAGCATACAGAGACTCACTCACTCTCACTCATTTTCTACCGCTTATCTGAACTATCTCGGGTCGCGGTGAGCTTGTGCCTCTCAGGCGTCATTGGGCATCAAGGCAGGATACACCCTGGACGGAGTGCCAACCCATCGCAGGGCACACACGCACACTCTCATTCACTCACGCAATCACACACTACAGACAATTTTTCCAGAGATGCCAATCAACCTACCATGCATGTCTTTGGACCGGGGGAGGTAACTGGAGTACCCGGAGGAAAACCCCGAGGCACGGGGAGATCATGAAAACTCCACACACAATGCGGAGGCGGGAATCGAACCCCCAACCCTGGAGGTGTGAGGCGGACGTGTGTGCCACTAAGGACAGGTGTTAACCACTAAGCCACCGTCCCCCCCACCCCCACAATTGTGTGCTTCAAACTTTGTGGAACAGTTTTGGAAAAAAACACACATGGGTGTACTGGTCATACTTTTGTCCATATGGTGTATATTTACATTACTCAATACGTGTATTTTAGGAATTGTTGCTTTTTTACAACCTGTCAGACCTCAAGTCAATGTCAGCATAATCTGTGGGTAATTCTGAGGTCTAAAATTTGTTCTGTGCAAATTCCAGGAACTACATTCCAGTTACTCAGTTACATCGCTTTAAAATATGCTTTCCATTTACAGATTTTCTTGTATTAGAACAAGTAAATACTGATAGATGCCGTTATCTAAACCAGTGTTGTACAACTGACAATTTATCAGTATTACAGATTGCTTATTGATAGAACTATAGAGTAAAACTACTCCTAGCAAGTAATAGGTGTTTTTTTTTTAAACTATACACCCAAGATGACCTGTACGATTGGAATGTTCAAAGTCATCACATTCTATAAACCTGAACATGTCCGTTTTCCTTTATCTGTTTACATCCACAGCTTGTTTTCAGAATACACATAAACAGTACTGGATGTTGACAAGCCGTTCTTATGCTGCAGCCAATAGACTGCTAAAAGCTAGTTTGCTCGCTGCTTCAGCAATCTTTCTATCTTTCTAACCAAACTTTTCTATCAGCATCAAGTCCTTAAACAGCTATATGCTTAAACTGTAGTTTTAGGAATTTTTTATAGAACTTTTAGAAAGCTGAGCAAATCAACAGAACATTGGTTTATATCAATTATATTTTCATATATTTTATAATATGGATGGACTAATTACTTAAAAGATGTACATGTAAGTAGTTAAACAGTAGTTTACTGGAATAAACAGTGGGCTTCCGGTGCCATTATGGATGTTATGCTCCTGAAATGATATGTCATTACTGTTGTCATGCAGTAAATGACTATTCATGTCATCATAGATGTCGTGTGTTTGGTAGTCTTTAAAAAAGTAGTGAAAAACAAGCCATACTTTTGAGGAGTGATTGAGGAGTACCTCATAGAGCAGGTTGGCGTCCTCCACTGATCTCTGAATTGAGGGGTTAAGCAGTGCTGGAGTTCCTCTCTTCACTCTAAAGGCAGATGGGTACAGTACTGAAGAAGAGAAGATCATAAGTCATTCCATGTTCATCGTACCACATTTTCTTTCTTGTCTCGGTTGAGATACACGTCAACCCCAAACGCTTAAATCACCTGGAACAACTGCAGGGAATGTATAACAGCTTGTGGTTGGCGGCAACTGCGCTTTACTAGGAGACGCCTCATCTGCTCCTAGGTCACTACATGCTTCTCATGTTTCACATATGAGTCCCATAACAAGATTTCAAAGCAAACAAGCATCTGTGTGGCAGGCATCTATGCACTGTGTCTGGTCCTCATCAAATATACAGCCACTGGTGTTCACAGAGCTTTAGAAGCTAGAACATACATTATTTTTTTACTTTTCTTGAATGGTTTCCATACTCTATATACACTACAAGGGCACTATATAGTGGTTTCCATACTCTATATACACTACAAGGGCACTATATAGTGGTTTCCATACTCTATATACACTACAAGGACACTATATAGTGGTTTCCATACTCTATATACACTAAAAGGACACTATATAGTGTAGAATATAATGGCCTATGTAGTGTATTATACTGTACAACCAAAATATAGTAGGGCCATTATGATTGATTGATTGATTGATTGAGTCAAAATATCATTTGAAATTGAAACGGGGCATTAAAGAAAGTTATTTTCCGAGCAGTTTGTTGGCTGTTTATTTTCACAATAAAGTCCCAACCATTTTACTTCAATTTTCCACTTTAACTTTATTGAGGTTTGATCAAAATTTCTAATTATGCTTGCGTTGAGCATTCCTTACAGTCACAAGCTTATAAACAAATATTTCACATTCTTTTATTGTAACTCAATGTGCGGTCACCGCTATGATTCACATCCATTCCTCGTTACTCTCAAGAAATAAGGGCCACTCACCCTGCAACTCTCTTTAAGTCACATGCATTATTTTCATGGCCTAAAGTAAACTGAACAATTCTATTATAAATTAAGCAAGCAAGACAACTTCATTTTTAAGCCTTAACTTCATCGTCCCATGAATTATCCCTATTTTTGTCTTGGCCAATTCCATCCCACCAGTTAGGTCTTGCCTTGTCATACAGCTGGAATCTTTGAACATGAAGGCTATCACATGCTTCCTTCACAGTTTGATCAAGACTTTAAAAAGATGTAGTTGGTTAGCTTGGTGTCACTTAGAGGAAAGCCCCACCGCCTTCCACATGCACAAGCTTAAAGATGCCCATGATTGGCTAAAGTGATTGGCTAGTAAACCAATCCTCCTTTTCGCCATCACTGCAAGCTTGGCCAGGTCTTTGGCCAGGTCCTTGGCCTCTTTTTTGCCGTAGCATCAGCAGGATCTGAACCTGACCTCTATGTTGCCCCACTTGACAACCTCAAGACTTCACTATTAAAAGCTCCTATCTAAGTAAAGCTTGAATAAAGATTAAATGCCCTTTAATATTAATGGTGCCAGTAATGAGTTCTTCCTCACATAAAAATAAGTATGAGTATCTACCTTGGAATAATATATAGCACCTTTAAATGACTGTAACTCCTGGTTCTTAAGTCATGTTTAAGTAGTTTTTAATTGGGGTTTTACCCTACACTATGAAGGAGGAATAATGAAAATGAGATCTGTGGCAAGAGCTGAAGGTTGCCGTCTCACAAAATTTCCTTTCTGAGTTTAATATCCACTGAGCAAATCTGTGACTTATCATGGGTTTTAACCAAATGTCACATTCAGGCCAGCTCATTAAATTGACTTGGAGAACTAACACAATAAAGTTATGAAGACTGCATCCTGAGCCCTTGCAGTGAAATGGATAGAAAGCAGCGTTCTGTGAAATGTCAAGATAGGACCGTGCTATACATGATATACAGAGGTCTATCCGTAGCCAGTGAATCTCAGCTTGTACCATAGAGAAAGTTCTGCCGCATTTTAAAGAACAGCTGCATGCGATGGCGAGTGAAGACAAATCGTTTACATCTGTATACAAAAATACAAAAGAAAATAAAACAAAACGAATAAGACAATGATATGCATCAACTGCGTTATAAATGGATCAGCACAGATCCTGTCTTTCAACACAAAGTAAAAGTGCAGTTCAACCGTTCCAATAGTGTAATAAACCAAAACAATAGTGAGTTTTTTGCACAATACAATCATGTACATACAGTATAATTACTTATTTATTTGATATCTCCTTACAACCTACTGTGAATAACACTGAAAAGCTGCACATGTACAGTTGTACTTTGTCACTACAATTTTTTTAATAGGTTTTTGAAGACGTTATTCGCATCCTTGATTGCAGTTATGTCACCTTACCTTTTACTCTGATGCACATTGTGCATCTCATTATCAGGATGGTATGAAGAAGCAATGCTGGGGCTGATACTGCATGGCCCAGAGAGGCTATTCACACAGATATGTATTGTTTAGTCTACTATTGTTTTTTTTTGTACAAAAAATGTTTGGAGGAGAAACTAAGTGTGCAACAACAGCAGTGTTGGTACATTCATAGTCCACATTGGAAATCCACTTTAGTGGACACACACTTTACAGATTCATGTTTTTTACACATATAACAATTCTACACAATGTTTTTTACACTTTTGCATGTTTATGTCTCCATCTCTAATTGGACATCCATTTCCAGTTTAGAACCCCTGACACACCGGTGATGCGTCCACTGTAATTATTATTTTTTTTAATGCATGTAGCTTTGCATTACTTCTCCATATGTTTACGACAATTTCATAGAAATGTTTAGTTCTCCACATGCTACACGCTTCCTAACAACTGTTACCAGACATGAGACATTTAGACCAGCTCAGGACTCTGTCCCATGTGTTTATTTGGGACAGTGGTGCATTTATGGAAGCAGTTTGGATTCCAAAGAAGCAGCAAGACTTTTAGCGAGTCAGGATCCAGGCATAACAGAACAATTCAAGGGTCTGGTCATGATGAAGAAAAAAAAAAGAAGAAAAAGAAAGAATGAAAGAAAAAAAAAAAACAGCAACAAGCAGAAGCCAGAAGCAGAACTGTTTTCACATCTGATAAAAGCAAGACTTATTTGTTTCATTTCAGAGTTTCAAAATGAAATACCTATGAAATGATTACCTGAAGACATAATCTACTTTTAATGTGCTGGATGGAAACAAAAAGTCCATGCTCATGCGTGTGTACAGTATGATGGCACACAAAGAGTTCAATCATTTTAGTCACGTTATTTCGTATGGTTTTCTGTTTTAATCTTACAGTATTTAGTTTCTTCTATCCATTGTATTCTTTTAAAATCGGTTTTGTTTTGTATTTACCTCTCCTCCAGTGCAGTGCAGCAGTGATGGACAGATGGCAAAGGACCAATGACAAAATCACAAGGGCCAAGGTGGTTTCCATGCTCTCTTTTGTCTCTAATGCTTTCTTTTACTATCGCTTACATAGAGTGATGGCCTGAATCTCTCTTTCTCAATACACACACACACACACACCAAACTACTAACTCCGTCCTCCTCCCGCTCCCCCCTCACCTCTCTCTCTCTCTCTCTCTCTCGCTCTCTCTCTCTCTCTCTCTCTCTCACACACACACACACACACATAAGCTCCATCCTCCACCTCCTCCAGGCTCAATCTCTCCTCCTCTTCCTCTCCCTCTCTCTGTGACAGAGAAATTAATGTTGTGCAGAGAGCAGACGGAGGGTGACGTTCATCTGGAAGTCATCATGACATTGGAACGGTCTGCTTACTTTTCTAATTGACTGACAAGTCACAATACAATAATTAATTCAAGGTCTTTTTCTGATTCTAGCTTCAGCACATTTTTTTCCAAAGTGAAAGTCAAGTCCACAAACATCCAGGTGCTCTTGCTTTGGAGCCCAAGAATTTTCCAGCATCTAAATCTCTAAACGACTGTCCCACGGGCCCATTGTCCACTTTATTATTCTAATAACATCTAAAACCACCAAAATGAGTATGTTTTGATTATTATTGAATCATTTTCCATTATTATTATTATTATTATTATTATTATTATTTTATTTAGTTATTATTATTTCTTTAAAAGATGTTATCTTCAGGACATCAGTAGCTGCAGTAGCTTCACACACCTGCCAGAGCCACTGAAAGAAATATGATAAAAACATTAGTCCAGATAGCTCTTACTATTTCCAGTGAACTTGCAGATAAAAACCAGTCTTGGGACGGGGCTTTAGGAATTCAAAGTTCTCTATTTTCATTGGCCCAGTCACAGTGAGAAGGAACTCAGAGTTCCACAGAAACAGGATGAAAAATGCACACACACACACACACACACACACACACACACACACACACACACACACACACACACACACACACACACACACACACACACACAATGTGACCAGTAGCAACTGAAAGTACCTAAGGAAATACTTTGTATTCAAAGACATACAAAGATAAATCAACAGCTTCATCTTGGATATTTTGATGATGTATATTTATTATCCAATCCCCAGCTCAATTTGGCATAAGGAACATTTTGAGGACTCTTAATTCAGAAATAGTCTTTTGGCAGGTGGTGAATAAATGAATATTACGAAACGAAGCGATGGTACAAACACATGAATATAATTGGCCTTCAGTGCCAAGCACTTCAGACTCGCCTTCAGTCGGAAAGAAGCATTCAGCCTAATATTGTGTTGTTGGTGCTCAGTCAGAACAGATGTTTGCAAAAAAAAAAAGCACTCCAGAAAGCCATATGGGCTACAAGTGGCACTGGCCTTTTACTTTAAACACAACACTTCTGAGAAAAAGAGATGCTTTTTTTGTCCAGTTTTCTCTTCTTTATAGTTCTGACATTTATCCAGAGGAGCCTGGCCATGTTACTGATCTACATTACTTGCTCTTTGGGAGATTTCTAGCACATAGACTCCAAAGTTCTGAGATTTAGTATGTTAAACGGTCTTGGAACAGACCATCAACCAGTGAATATTATTCTTCCAGGTTCAACTGACCTCATAAAACATGATGGACTTTATATTTATATTTCTCTATAATTAAAGGCTACAATCAAACAAACTGATCTTGTTAAGTAGCCACATAAAGCATCTCTATTCATTCACAGAGCAGACTTCTACACTTTTCTATAGTACACTGATTCTACAAAATACTGAAGGAGTGTCTGCTATCTTAGATCACAATTATCAAATCAAATCAAATCAAATTTTATTTGTCACATACACATACATACAGAGTACGACATGCAGTGAAATGCTTTTTACGTCTGTCCAGTATTCAAACATAAGGAATGCAATTTGGGATAAAAAAATATAACCAAAAGGAGGTAGATAAAAAAGTATAAACTATATAAAAAGAAACTATATAAAATATGAAAATATAAGTGAAAAATAATGTATATACATATACATAAATATACATAAATGCGTATGGTTTTTAATGATTGTCCTTAAAGTGTCTATGTGCATTATGGTGTGTATAGAGTGTATAAAGTGGCACTGTGCTGTGCAAGTCCAGAGTTAAAGTGACAGTCCAGAGTTAAAGTGTCAGTGCAAAAAAAGGTGTGCATAAAAACAGTGAAGATGGAGGGAGAGGTCCAGTACTAGATCCTCAAACTTGATCTAATTAGACCTCCAACTTGATCCATTCCACAAATTGCACAGAGATTATGAAACACTTAACAACCTGCCTGTTTTTCAACTTTTTCCACCTGACATTATCTGCTTCTGTCCATTTGTGCCAGCAGGTGGCACTGGTAGACCACATTTCTGTCTTCCTGGCACCTTGCCACCCCAGCTCTGTTTGCATTGGGTCCAGTTTCTAGCTCTGCAACAAATATAGAATGAGAAAAAAAATCTAATGAAACTATGCAAAGCACTTTCCATGTTGTGTGAATTTAAATGCAGGTGGGTCCCCTTGTAAAGCCCCTCCATGTAATTGCCTGGGTAAACCTCAGATATGTAAATGGTCTTAGATTGCTGGCTTTGTATGTTTGAATAGCCCTAATTGCTGCATCGTGAGGCTGCATATCAAAGCAATGCTTTATCTGCTTTTAAAAGGAATGAAAGGCAGAAACACGGTAAACAGTGTCTGGCCTTCTAACTCTACCTGCAAAAGGGCTTTTAGTCTGTGACCCCAAAGTCATAAGTAGTCCACAGCTCTCTCATTCTATAGTTCACACCAAAAGCTATGATTTCTTTACCCAGCATGACACAAAAAGTAAAAAGTCTCTTTTTTTGCACAGTCAGCGTCAGCTGGGAATTACTAACTGCTTCTTGCTTTGATTTATTTTTACCCTGTGAAAAAATACGGGGTAAATTCTTACCGCACTAATTTCCCAAACCTGTTTCTCACCACACTCCTGCCCCTTCCTTTTGTAACATGAAACACACACTTCCATCACTTCATTTTTCCATTAAAATATAATTATTTAATATATTCAAAAGTACTAACACATCAGGAAACTGGGACATCCTCTATGCTAAATGTGACATACAGAGAAAATAATAAATAAATAAATAAACAAACAAACAAACAAACAAATAAATAAATATTCAGATACTTGCATTTTTGTTATATAATATATTTTTAGTGCAGTTTAAAATGGACTCGCATAGTAAACATGAATGTTGCACTGAACTAATAAATATTAACAAAAACATTTTGTATGCTTGAGCATAAACCAAGATGTTAAATAATTTATAAAAGTAAAAACAAGTAGAAACAGTTGAATCTGTAAACTTTGCTGCAAAGCTGTTTTGTATGCTTTCAGAAATCTATGCTAAAAAATAATAAGCTGTTTGCAGAACAATTTCTGCCCCATTCACCTCAAGTTGCCTTACACCTTCAGTTCCTCATGGTTACCCTCTGATGGACTTTACAATTCCAAAATCCTTTATGAATTTTCAATGGGAATCATGTTTAATTGTAACAGCATAGATGCTGCAGAGTTGAGAACTTGCCATATAACTTTAATAAGTCCAGAAACTCAAAAGTGTGAAATGTTGAAACTTTATCAACTGTATTTCAGGGTAGGAAGATGAGCTTGTTTGAGGTTTGAACATGCTACAGGCACTCATAGACCGTTGCCCTAACTGGAGAATGAGGCCATCAGCAATGCACAGTGTGTGCCTCTTAGTCTATAAAAATACTGCTGGCTATTCAGCTTCTTCCTCTGGCACTGCGCTGCCACGGTGACGAGAGAAGTGAGTGGTGGTGTTAAAAAAGGAAAAAGATAAGTTGGTTGGATGAGCGAGTGCTTTTACTGTATTTGAGTTTGAATAAAGAGTACACAAACTGGCAAGGAACATGGTCCAAATGCAAAAACTGTAAGCAACAGCGCAATGAAGAGCAAACCTTCTTAGAGCTACATAGCCTATTCCCACCTCACATACACAGACAGACCCTCATGCATTTTCAATGGTCGTGTCTCATTCTATAAGCACAGTAGCAGACAGTTCTGATGACAGCCTGCAAATAGAGTGTGTTATGGCTCTGAGGGTAATGCAGGAGTGTGACTCAACATCACTTGCAAATTCACATAACACAGCATATTAAATGGTTAAACCATGTAATGGTATAGATTTAATGGTGTAGATCAAACCCAGTTATTGACTAGGGTCCTATAAGGTATAAACTGTGTTAAAGAGGCACACACAATAGCACATCAAAGCTGTGACCTCTGAAAAGGATAAGGATGTTGGCTGGAATGTCCAATACCAAAGCACTAAAGATTAAGATTAATACCTCTGTTAGAGGCTGATTCCTACAGATAATGCATATAACTGCCAATAGCCACAGGGGCAAAGGGAGACAGAGCAGTGAAGTGCAGTAGATCACGTAGATCAAAAGTTAAGATGGGTGGCTCAAAGGCTAAGACCAGTTTGGCTCAAATGTGCAGACTGATCATTAAACCCAACATCGCTGTTGCACATACTGAAACACTGAAGCAACAATTTCAGCAGGACACCATGTATGAGCTGTTATTTATTGATGCTGGACAGTAACATGAGTAATGACAGTAGCTACAAGATTACACTAAGAGTAGCAGTGAAGTAGCAGTGTGGTGAGACACAATGCTTTCCACATATAATCACTTACACATTATCTTTTAATCAATTTATTGTACCCATTATGAATCAGGTTCTATAGTCCATTGCAGTATGTACCAAAAATACTGAAGAATTTCCACTGTGTCAGCAAAAGAACCTTAGAGGCCCCAAATGGCCACCTCCATTGTCCCAGTTCCGAAACACTCCAACCCGATGTGCCTAAATGACTACCGCCCAAGTAGCACACACACCCATTATCATGAAGTGCTTTGAGCGACTTTGAGCAATTTTGAGTGAACTAAAGAACTGCCTTGGACTCACATCAGTTTGCCTCCTGGAGCAATAGGAGCACAGAGGATGCAATTTCCTTAGTGCAGCACTCTGTGCTCACACATTTGGATAATAATAACACATGCACAAATGCTGTTTGTGGACTTTAGCTCAGCATTTAATACCATCATCCCTTCCAAGCTAATGACCAAACTTGGGGATCTAGGAATCAACACCTCCCTCTGTCACTGGATTATGGACTTTCTGACCAGCAGACCCCAGCATGTCAGGTCAGGCCACATCTGCTCTGCTACTATCACCCTTAAGAAAATTGCCCAGCGCATCACAGGAACTTTACTTCCAGCCATTGAGGACGACGAAAGGAAATGCTGTCTGTGTCAAGCTCGCAGCATTCTTAAAGACTCCTCTCACCCTGTCCAATTACCCTAGACACCCTGTTTGTCCCCCTACCCTCCAGTAGGCACTTCAGGAGCCTCCGGACAAAAACCAGTAGACTGAAGAACAGCTTTTTCCCTAAGCCTGTCTCCTTACTGAACTCTGCCTCTAATCTAATGAGAGATCTACCCTGACTTTTCATCAAGTTTCCAAATATGAATAAATTCAGAATTCAGAGTTGTAAATTCAGGTTATAAATGAAAAGTCTTTGCACCCTCAGATCTACCAGCACTTCTCTACTGGTCCCACCATTTCTTAGGGTAAGAGGTGGGTATACATCGAGACTATTTTCTGTTTTGACACTGATGTGGTGGAATCATATTGATGTCTGAACAGCTGAGTCACTGGTCATCTTCAAAAGACGGGCGAAGACCTGCTTCTTCCTCTACACTTTTCCCCTGTTTATTCTATGTGCATGTTAAAAAGAACAAACAGAGTTTTAGGTTGGGAATAAGAGACTGAGAGGTATGAGTTGGGAGATAAATACTCAAAAACCTCCAATCTTACTTTTTTCCTGGTTCACTGAAACTAAAAGAAAACCACATAAATACTGCATCAGGATAATTATGAACAACAAGCCATATTTAACACAAAAAGTTCAAGACAAATTGGGGTAAATGCTAGAGCTGGGACTAATAGAGGTGTCTCTCAGTGACAAACAGCCCCACTGTACTTGTATCCAGGACAAATGGGGTAGTATTATTCTGTGTGGAGCTTTGCAAGGTGAATGCTAGATGAGGTTCATTTTTATCTAACCCTGGATATTTTCCCTTATCACCAGACTCCAAGGCTTTCTTCACCGTATTCAGCATATACCTCTTTGTCTTTCTTCCTTGTGTTTTTTAGCACTGACTAAATTTCAGTAGCTAACTACAGTGTATATACGACATTGCTAGATTTGATGACATAATAATCTATAGCAACATGTAAGAGAAGGCTTAATCTTCAAGTGACCTGTGATCAGAGATATACCAGCAGCGCTTAGTAATAAGAACAGTGGTGGCTCAACCGAGTAAAGCTCTGGGTTGTTGATTGAAGGAAGAGTGTTCAAGCCCCTGCACTACCAAGCTGACGTTGCTGGGCCCTTGAGCAAGGCCCTTAACCCTATCCGCTCTAAGGTTGCTGAATCATGACGCCTCTAACACCAACCTCAAAAGATGGGATATGAAGAAAATAAGAAATAATTTCACTGTGCTGTAATATATGTGATAAAATAAAGGCTTCTATTGTATTCTGAAGGGGCACACCTTCTACTGGGGCATTCTGTCCCAAGTGGTGGAATGTCAAGCTCTCTTTAGTACAGTTACAATACAGAACCATCAAAAATTAGTGTCTGGTGGGCAAGTTATCACTATATTTTACTATTATTGGGCAATTCTTTCATGAAATCTTTTTACCCATTCTCCCCTGCAGTGGGTCCACACCAGGAAAGTTGGATAACTCATCTGTTTCAGGATTTTCACTCCCACAGGAAGGTCGAGTTGGTTGTGTTGTTTGTGTTGGGTAGTGGAGATCTGTAGCAGAAGGGGGAATGGATTTAAAATGGGTCTTCAATGGTTGGGAAGTGTTTGGGAATGATCTACAGGGCTAATGACTAATTTATGTGCATTCCTGCAACCTGGATCTTCTGCGATTAATACAGAACAACTCATTCATTCATTCATCTTCTACCTCTTATCCGAACTACCTCGGGTCACGGGGAGCCTGTGCCTATCTCAGGCGTCATTGGGCATCAAGGCAGGATACACCCTGGACGGAGTGCCAACCCATCGCAGGGCACACACACACACTCATTCACTCACGCAATCACACACTAGGGACAATTTTCCAGAGATGCCAATCAACCTACCATGCATGTCTTTGGACCGGGGGGAAATCCCCGAGGCACGGGGAGAACATGCAAACTCCACACACACAAGGTGGAGGCGGGAATCGAACCCCGACCCTGGAGGTGTGAGGCAGTGGATTTCTAAGAACAACTGTAGTAAACCTAAAAAACAAACAAAAACAAAAACCTTACCAGGGTTAAGCACACTGTCATTATGACAGGGATGACCAATGACTTTTCCTCTCCTTATTAAGAATACCACCAAGCTAGTTTTTGTAAACACGGAATCAGAACCAGCTCCAATAGCATTTGAGATATAAAGAAACTGTAGAGGGATTAAACAAACATTTGCTCCCCTATGACACTTAGTTGCTAGAAACCCACAGTCAACTGAATATGACCTTCACTTAATTAAGCCCTTTTCCAGTAATTCTGACATTTGCTAGTTCTTTATATCTATTTGTAAGCAAAGTAATGTGTGTTTGTCTCTGTCAATGTCTTAGAGACTTGTTTACCATAGATGTGCTGGCTCCTAATGCCACATGCTGTTTGCATTCATTAGCTCCATTAGGGATTTCATTACCGGGGCAATTGAAAAGTGCCTCGCACTCTAGCAATCACACCAAGTCATATAGACGTAAACAAACACAACTCTGACTGCAAGCATGGATACTCTCAGTCAGAAAGTAATTGTTCAAGGCAGAACCATGATTCCCAATAGTTTAGGCATTTCTGACCTCTTTGTCTATATTCTGGACTACTGCTTCAACAACTCATCCCCTAGTATAAACTCTGATCTGTTTAAAAACCTCTCTACTGTATCATATCCTGACTTAGCAGTTTTTAATTAGTTCTGATCCCGCAACTTTAAATTTGTATCTCCGGTGTAGCTTATGCATATTTTACTTAGATCTTTGGGGACAACCTAAATAAGAAATTAAGTAGGGCATGTAATTAGGCATGTAATCAACACTGATGAGTACAGGAGCGTATAGTGTAAGTGGCACAGGCAGGAGAGAGTCGTACATTCAGCATTCATGCTTCTATACCTAACATGGCACTTGCTCATACCGCAAACTGCTGAGCTATTTGCTGTGTAATCAGTACATTTTACTAGAGGCCTGACCATTATCTGATGGTTGATAAATCTCTCCTCCTGTGATGCGAAGTGCATGCTTAGGCCTCTCTGAAAGTACAAGAAGAATTGGTGGTGGCTGAATTATCTGTAGATTTCAGCCACTGTGTTATCACCAGAAAGAGAGAGAGAGAGAGAGAGAGAGAGAGAGAGAGAGAGAGAGAGAGAGACCAGTGGGTAGGAACAAACCTGTCCGTAGGCACTATTAAAGAAAGAATTACTGAAAGACAGATAAGTAAAGGAGACCTTTAGTGTCTCTCTTTCCCTCTGTTACCATAGTTTTATGTCTCCCTACTGCCAGCACACACATTTTTATTGCTGGATGGTGTAAATGCAAAGAGAACATGAATAGAAAAATGTGCGATGAATAAAAAAGAAAAAGTAATCTTGTTCGGTGCTGATCAGACTTTCGGAAGCAAAAACATGTATGATTTTATAGTTTATAAGTCGGAACACACTCACTCACACACACACACACACACACACACACACTCACACACTCACTCACACACACTCACTCACTCACACACACACACACACACACACACACACACACACACACACACACACACACACACACACACACACACACACACACACACACACACACACACACACACACATGCACACATTTCTCTCCACATTATTAATATGATGTTGATTTAATACGCCTTCCACCTAACCTCTAACCCTAGAAATCTTTTGAATCATTTATTTTCTCAAACTGAAACTACATTTAATGACTTTCTTTTGAAGACCACGAACAATGTACCGGTACATTATCAAGTGCCGTGATGCATTTCATGTTTCAAAAAGCATGGGCCTTGCATTGCTTTTGTCTGTAAGCACCTTTACATAGAGTACTCATGCACTGTATATAAATAGGTCTTCTCCTAACTGCTTACAGTTATTCAGTTTGAAACCTTTCTTACTTGAGAGCAGAGTTAAAAAGACATGTTTGGGAATCAATTCACTGAACCGTTGCACAAACACATATACATACAATAATTCTATTATTTTTGAATTACCTTCTACTGACTTCTGTATTACACAGTCTTTAATTTGGTTCTCACTAAGAATTAAAGATGTCTTAGAGATAAGATGTCCCATTAGACCAGTAGTGGGTTTTGAAAGCTCTAAAAGCTAAAAGCAGCCAAATCAGTCTAGCAGTGCAAAAGTTACGCAGCTCAGCCACACATGACTACACGGGAGGATCTGATGAAAGAGTTGCAAAGGCAGTGCAACATCAGCGCACCTCCAGGGTTAGCGGATCTTTCATCTTTTCCGAGCACAATGTTTAATTCAACATGAACATTTCATTGCTGTTTTCCGATTTCACTTTTTAGACAAAATAAAGACCTGTAATTTTATATAGCAAGGAGCTGCATTTGTGGTGCAGTGGGTAGCATCGCCACGTCTAGTGTTTGATCCCGAAGTTTCTCTATGAAGTTTCCTGCCACTGTCTTAAAAAATTCAGGAAAGTATATAAGATATGTTAAATGGCTCTCAGTGCCCTGTAATGGAATAGAATCCTATCCAGGGTGAATTCTCCCACCGTGCATCCAGTGTTGCTGGGATTAACTCCAGATCTGCCTTGACCCAGATCACAATAGAACCGTCACTAAAGATGAATGTATGAATATAAAAGAGCAGCCAATTCTCATGTGGGTGACTTCGGTATGTTTCAGTACAGGGATATACTTTCATGATAAAGATCCAACACACTTCCTCAGACCCTGGGAGAAGTTTTGCAGCAAGGTGTCAGGATTCCCACTGCTTGTGTTTAATAAACCACAAGTTCCTGTCTATAGATGCAGAGGTCTAATTGCTCCTGATTTTCTTATTGGTCAACAGCCTTACAAACATACATCCTTTCACCACCAATATGTTAATATGCTGTTTAGTCCATAATATTTGCTGTAATCTTTAATCTGTAATCTTGGCATGATGTCCACTACACATTTTCTTTCTGCAAACACAACACAACCAATTTTGTGTGTTTTTATTTTTGTGAAATAATAGATTAAAAGCTCCCCAGTATGCCAAACCTTTCCATCCATCAAATTACAGCGAACCTCCTGTGCTTTTGGCATCAAACCAACAATATTTTCACACTCAAAACCCAGGACATTATCAAAGTCTCTTTGTAACTAGAAACGACTGGGGTTAATGTATTTCTACCACATGAACACATTCACATGCAATAAAATGTCCTGCTACACACAATAGATTTGGGCAAATTTACATTTCAAACACTTTAAATTATTTGTCTTCTTTAGACCACACTCTTGAAGTCGGCTGGTGACTCACTCATAGATGATGCATCCCGGTCTGTGCCATTGATTTGATGAATAACGTCAACCACTGCACCAATGTACAACAGTTCTTTCACTGACTTGCTCCAGTTTTTCCTGTTCTGCTTCTTAGGCTTTTGGCTTTTTCTTGTTATCTTTTTCGCAGTGCTGCCCTCAATATCACATGGGCTCTCCTGATAATTTTCTATTATCTATTAATCGCTTGATTGCTGTGTCTTTTTTTCTTGCATTAAACTTTCTTACATTCACACTTAACCCTGTCTCCATGTAAAGTACTTCAGGATTAGGAATTACTGCCTAATAAACTGTCACAAATGAGATCTTACTGTATATGCGTACTCCGACACTTTTTTAACCAAAGTTAGTCTGCTATTAATTCCACAGAAGGCAAAGCAGCTATCTGGCTTTTAACAGTTTCATAAATATTTCAAGTCATTGCAGGAGGTTGGAAGATGAGCGCAATTTGCAGAAATATGTGATGCCAATTTGCAACATAGGCTGGTTTGAGGGATGCCAGAGCTAGAGCCCTTGGGAAAAAATATATAGCTGAGGCTTCTTTAAAATAACCCGAGTATGGTTTTAATATTAAAGGTGGGGTGCACGATGTTTGAAAGCCAATGTTGACATTTGAAATCACCAAAACAAAAACGCCCATAACCCAAATGGGTGTCACCCCTGTCTTGATAGCTCCGCCCCACAAATACATACGCAACCCAGGCAACTATTATGGCGGAACCTGCTGGGGCAGCTGTCCGAGGGGATATTTTTATCAATAAATAAACTCAATGAGTAATACTATGGGGGGCACGGTGGCTTAGTGGTTAGCACGTTCACCTCACACCTCCAGGGATGGGGGTTTCGATTCCCGCCTCCGCCTTGTGTGTGTGGAGTTTGCATGTTCTCCTCGTGCCTCGGGGGTTTCCTCCGGGTACTCCGGTTTCCTCCCCGGTCCAAAGACATGCATAGTAGGTTGATTGGCATCTCTGGAAAATTGTCCGTAGTGTGTGATTGCGTGAGTGAATGAGAGTGTGTGTGTGCCCTGCGATGGGTTGGCACTCCGTCCAGGGTGTATCCTGCCCCGATGACGCCTGAGATAGGCACAGGCTCCCCGTGACCCAAGGTAGTTCGGATAAGTGGTAGTAAATGAGAGAGTGAGAGAGAGTAATACTATGTTAATACAAATGTGTTTTGTAGTACTGTGTGTTGTACCATGAAAGGTTTAGCTCTGTTTCACACGGAAGACGTTCAACACCTAGAACCCGAGGCAGAGGTAATGACAGGTATCCGCCATGTCAATGTTTCAATCGCTTTCTGCTAATGTCAGACATGCGCACTGAACACTCTCTCTCCGCCGCATATTGACAAGACACGCCCCTTTCTGCTCATTGGCTACACGTTTGTTTTGTTTGTCGGCCCGACTAAGTTTTCTGAAGCATTTTTCAAACATCGTGCAGCCCACCTTTAATGGTGAATGTCAAGAGCTACTGGGACAGTTCCCTGCCATACCACTAGAGGAGGCTGGCAGTCATTTCATCATAGTCGGCTTTTCTAGTAGTCGGCTTTGCTACATTGTCGGTTTGTTGTTCCCCGCATGAGGTGTGCCACGCCTTTCCTATTGTTCCGCTTTCCTGCCATGTTACCCGTTTCCTATTTACCCAAATGTTTTGTTCTTTACATCTATAGCACCCGCCTTACCAAGAATCAGACCCACATGCTGGATAAAACTGAAGCACTGCTTTATTAACTTAAAACTAACGCAACAATAAGACCTGAACAAGATACAAAACAAATAAAGTGGGAGCAATGAAAAAAAAAGCCATCACATGCATACACAACAGCACCGCCACATACTGCACAAATACAAAACAATGATAGATACAACATGGCAGGTATATATAGGGCAGAACGTCAGGGTAAATAGGAAACAGGTGACAAGGCAGAAATGCAGAACAATATAGAAAGAGTGGCACAACACATGACAAAAAAAACACCTGTCAGCGCCCCCTCTAGTGGTATGGCAGGGAACGGTCCCAGTAGCACCTGACTCGATGAAAATAACCAAGTATCACACAAGCACATCGCTTTCCATTGCACTAGACTTAAAAGTCAATCCTGGACTGGATTTGAAGTCAAACAGTAAAACATTCTGAATGACTTTAATAGAAAATCTGTCCACAAATCATTAACTGCTTACATTCTTCCTCAGTGTTGCTTTTGTTATTATTACATTAGCACAAAGTATTTCTAAACCTGATATAATGGAAGTCCTATCTACAAAGACTGCCTCAGCTCAGGATTAATGGTGATGTTGATTTCCAACACTTATTTCCGAGCACAACCAAAAAGCAATCTAAAGTGGGTAATGCATCAGCTAGCGCATGGAGCATTTGTTCATTTAGCTGTGACCCGGAGAAGCTGCTTATTTGATTTTGTGCATGGCATCTCTGTAAACAGAAAAACAAATAAAAAGTCAATCAGGCAGTAAAGAAGTCCACTTTCTTTAATCATGATGAACACTAAAACCGCACTAGCATGAACTAAAGCTCTATATCTGAGGCTCTGTTTTTTCTTTTCTCTTGTCTGCCATTATTTTAACTCACAAGCTGCCCAGTGGATAGTTAGTGTGTCTGATTTGTGCCGAAGCACACCTCAGAGGATCGGGCTAATAAAGCTTGGATACAGATTGCGAAGTAAACACAATTCCTCCTTCCGGACTATAGGACAGCGTTAGAGCCTGATAGGAAAAAAAAAGAAATGCTCATAGAAGAACACAACCTGAACAAATCGAACAATTTCTTTTACAGAATAATAAAATAAATATAAATATATTGATATTTAGACACTTTTGTGTGCCTGAAAATTGGACATGGTTGCAGTAGCACTAGACTGCTTATGTAGTCGGTGTAGTCGATGCACGGATTCCACCTTGTTAGATTAAGGTTAAAAATGATTCATAAATTATAGCTGTGATATAAACAGTGACCAAGAACGACTGACTGAAACATAAGGGAATAAAGTCTGCATTTGTTCACAAAGGGCAAACTCACCTCATTCAAAATGAATATGTCCCTGTGAGTGAGACGTCCCAGGTGATGCTAGATTCCACAATGTGTAGGACTAACCTTGCTGCTCTTTTCTTTTCTTACACACACACACACACACACACACACACACACACACACGCACACACACACGCACGCACACACAGGACTCTTTAAATTCTGATTAAGATTCTGAATCCACTTGGACCCTGGATACATTAATTCATTGGCCTTTCCTTTAATAAGGGATGATTAGCTTCACAATGACTATATAATCTCTTGGCTGGTTCTGTCAGGAGCCATTAATACAGCCACTGCAAATCTACAGGCAACGCATCGTGCCATCAAAAGTGTCGGAAAGCCAAGCCACCCCTGTGTCTCTCTGTACCTACTCGTATGGTATCATCAGCCCTCGATGTACAGCAATGATTGGCTTTAAGCCACAGGGATAACATGGACATAGTGAAAGTCATAATGAGAAGGCTGTCATCATTTCAGATTACAGCACAGGATAGACTACTAAAGGGAAAAAAAACACAGTGATAGAGCTATATTCATATTCTGCTATGTTTCAGAGCTGAAATGAATACTTACAGTAAGTGTTTGCTAACATGCTGCAATAAAATGACTACTTAGCAAGATAAAGTTAAAACATATCGAATATATTCCAATTGATCTTGTATTTCCTATTAAAAGATTAAAAGAAAACTGTTTTTCCCCATCGGCCAAAAAAATGGAATGCTTTGCCTATGTACAGCATTAAATGTCTTGGTCATGTCTCACTCTGTGGGGCACGGTGGCTTAGTGGTTAGCACGTTTGCCTCACACCTCAAGGGTTGGGGGTTCGATTCCTGCCTCCGCCTTGTGTGTGTGGAGTTTGCATGTTCTCCCCGTGCCTCGGGGGTTTCCTCCGGGTACTCCGGGTTTCCTCCTCCGGTCCAAAGACATGCATGGTAGGTTGATTGGCATCTCTGGAAAATTGTCCGTAGTGTGTGATTGCGTGAGTGAATGAGAGTGTGTGTGTGCCCTGTGATGGGTTGGCACTCTGTCCAGGGTGTATCCTGCCTTGATGCCCGATGACGCCTGAGATAGGCACAGGCTCCCCGTGACCCGAGGTAGTTCGGATAAGCGGTAGAAGATGAATGAATGAATGTCTCACTCCACAGTGATGTTATTATGAAGCTCATATGAAAGTAGACACTAGGGCTTTAAGAATTTGTAGAGTTTCATAAGTATTTCTGTTTTTCACTATCATACTAGAGGCAAAATTTTCATAGAAAATAAAAAAACATTAAATAAAGGACGAAACAGTTTTTGTTTCCACACAAATGTTGGTATCTTGAGAGTAAATGATGATATCAAACTCATTCCTGCTCTCTGGGATGATCCAAGTATTTGTTCATCTAACAATCAGCTCAAATTTGATATTCAACCATTAAAATTCTGGTCAGAAAGGTCAGAAAAAAGTTCAGAAAATCATTCCTTTGTTTACACTGATTTAAAAAATCCCATACATCCATTTCCATTTTTTCCACAGAATCAAACACTAGTTTACTTTTTCTATTAGCTGATTATTTTACTAATTTTAAGCAATAATGTCTAAAAGAAGCAAATTTTTCTTTTATCTTCAAAATAGTAAAATATGCCTAGAAATAAGCCTAATCATCTTAATTAAGATAATGATATGCTGGTGTGGAGGGCACGGTGGCTTAGTGGTTAGCACGTTCGCCTCACACCTCCAGGGTTGGGGGTTCGATTCCTGCCTCCGGCTTGTGTGTGTGGAGTTTGCATGTTCTCCCCGTGCCTCGGGGATTTCCTCCGGGTACTCCGGTTTCCTCCCCCGGTCCAAAGACATGCATGGTAGGTTGATTGGCATCTCTGAAAAATTGTCCGTAGTGTGTGAGTGAATGAGAGTGTGTGTGTGACCTGCGATGGGTTGGCACTCCGTCCAGGGTGTATCCTGCCTTGATGCCCAATGACACCTGAGATAGGCACAGGCTCCCCGTGACCCGAGAATAGTTCGGATAAGCGGTAGAAAATGAATGAATGAATGAATGAATGCTGCGAGATTCAACATATTTTCCACACATTCAAAAAGTGGAAAAACCTCGAATACAATTACAATGATCAAGTCTTTCCTCTTTTAAGGTTAGAAACAATCCACATACTGTATTTCTAGCTATTTACTACTCATTTCATGCTTATTATCTTATATTATATATTATAGAGGATTATCTTAGCTAGTATCTTTTATAAAACTACAGTGAAATATTAATAAACCCATTTCTAGTCATTTCTCTACTTGAAATAGTCTTCTTCTATAGACAGGTCATTATTTTAGCTTTTAGAAAACAAAATAATTTTATAATCTTATATTTGGTTATAACGAGAAAATACTAGCTATATCTGACTATATTTAAGATATTTTTCATGTGTAGACATTTTCCCTTATTTTAGACTTACAGTTCCTTACTCTATTGGTAGATTCATTTAGTTCTTTCTAGAAATAACTGCTAAATCTTCCAAGATTGAGATTATTAAAGAAATCTAGGACTAGATTTAATAATCTTATAATAAGAAACACTACATAAATATGACTATATTGGAGATATAAAGATTCCGAGATCATGAGAGACAGTATGATGAAGGCAGTATAATGAAATTTGAAAGCTGAATTTTGCCCAAATAAAAAGGCACGAATGGAAAGAGGACACGTGAAAAGGACTGGACGTGAGAAGCATAGAGTCGATAGAAAAGAGGGTTGGAAAGCAGATGGCACAAACAAGAAGCAGATATTTATCTCCCTCTCACACATGAACTGTTAACATGTGTGAATCTCTTGAAAGGGGCAAATAATGACAGAACAAACTAGAACATTCTTAGAAATGGAAAGCGGGATCCAGTAAGTTTATTCCATATGGTGATCACAGACGGCTGTTTCTTACACGGATGCCTATCACGAGACACTGAACACTCCACGCTTCACTATTTTATTATTCAAATCTGTTAATGAAATAAGTGGTATTGTTTTTTTTTTACTCATTTCATCATCGTGCTTCACTCTGTGATACACTGAAAATATGATGTAGGTTTTAGTCAAAAACTTGACGGTTAATACGAGGACTTCGACTGCAATCAAGCCAGGAATCAGTTTTATAAAACTATATGCAACTTTAGATAACACAGCTTGACGCTGATGCTGATCAGCGAGGAGTTAGCAAAGAGCTTATAGAGAGAACTGCAGAAAAACAGGAAGAATCCGCAAACGAATGACAGAAGAAGAGAACTGCACTGTTTTCTGTTCGATGCCTGTTACACTGACCTATGAACAGAAATGCCAGGTGCCCAGAGACTCCCCTGGACTGAATAGAAATAAATAAGTGTGTGGAAAATAAATGTGGAAAAAAAAAAAAGTATGATCTAGTCTGGCCTGAGACGTTTCTCACTGGAATTACCTTTTGGGAAGAAAAAAATGATCTTAAAGATCATAGATTAAAGATTCAATTATTATTATTTTTTATTTATCATGCACGCAGTTAGATACAGTGTACAGTCACTTAGATACAGGTGTATCTTAGCGTATATAGAGTATATTTGCAATGTGTGTGTGTGTGTGTGTGTGTGTGTTAGCTCACCATACTTGCTTGTTCCTGCAAAGTAAAACTAGCCTGATATTCAAACTAGCCCATCAGCACCAACACAACCAGCACAAATACTTTGCTGAATGTCTGATGAAAAACTTGTGATCCGTTGCTGTACTCATATACTGTACTGTACTACGACCTGGACAATAAGGGGAAAAATAAATCAGAGATCTTTCAAGTGGAACGTGGTGCACAGAGCGCACCTTATTGACTCTATTTAAATCCTGGTGAAGGATTTATTGGAGATCTGTGTTCCTGCAGAGAGAAAGCAAAGACCCTCCTCTGATATATATCGATATCTTATAGCAAATACAAAAGTCCTACAATATGAACACTAAATTGAAAAGAAAAAAAAAAAATAATAAATTCTTTTCATTATTTTGTCTGAAATTGCAGTTTGGTGTTATGGGAACAAGGGAAGGAAGATTGTGTATTGCATACTGATTGTGCTGAAGATTAGATTAATTAGATATGCTCGAGAAGGGCTGAGCACCACAGAGATGACACAGGAGATGAAATGTTTACCGATTTCACCGAAGACTGTTAAAAGATGCAGAAAGCAAGAGCCCATATCTTTAAATACCCAAACCTAACTCATGTTTCAGTAATAAAATTGACCTCTCGCTAGACTCTCAGCAGTCAGCTTCTTCTTCTAGTTCTTGTTTAAGCAGAAGAAAAATAAATAAATGTCTAATGAGCGTATAACAAAGTTATACTTGATACACTTTATAAAGAATTAAAGACCATTGAGGAGAATAGTTTTACCCAAAAGCAAACACATGCTCTCAGAGCAAATTCAAGTATGTTTAGTTTGGGGTGGTTTTTGCTTTTGGTCAGAAAAAAACAGGGAGAATTTTTCCATCTTGCTCCAGTTTTTAATGTGAAGCACATGTTGGGGCAGAAGTTTAAAGTAATAGTGAAAGCAATTACCGTCATGTTTAAATGATCGACATGTAGCTTGAATTGCAAGTCATTTAATACAACTGAGTACATATTTATCACTCGATAGGAACAATTACCATCAGGGGCTGAGGACACGGCAGTTTATTTACAATGGGAGCTGAGCCATTACAAATAAGATTTGCAGAATAGGTCTTTGACCAGAATATTGCAGAATGTTTTTTTTAATCTTTTTTTCTTCTTCTTCATTTTATGAAAGTAAAAAAGCACTAAACTAGACTTGACAAAATGAAATGATTTCACATAGACATGAATTAAACACCAGAATTTCAGTCAATGGCAATACACCAAACACAGATAGCACTGGGTAGTAATCATTACCAGTTACCATCTTGGAGTCTCAAACCACCAGGACAGTGTAACTTAATATTTTTCATCATTTTATGAAATTAAAGAAGCACTTAAATAACAAAAGCTCATGTCATGTGACGTTGTTTTACGCATGCGTAATGATTAAAGGTTTTGCATTTATTTCATTTGTTCTTTTAAATGATTAACTAAATTATTCATTAGAACACAGCATTTATATTATTGCTTTAAGAAAAAACTAAAAGTTTGGGGGTGCTATGGGGGAGCTTTGTTGTTTGGGGATGCTGAAGCACCTGCTAGCTCACTCTGGCGCTCACTGATGCCCTCTAGTGGCTGGCTGAGGTAGAAACGTTTAAACTCCGCCCATTTCCATGTTTGTGAATGGGGAAAAATATAACAACTACTACTACTACTACTACTACTACTACTACCAATGATAATAATAATAATAATAAAAATAATAAAAATAATAATAATAAAGTTTCAGTTGATCCTATTGTAGTTCTTTGTCCTTTAGTTGCTGTCGATAGTGTTGATAATGTTAATAGTTAATAGTGATAAATTAAAGGGCCTGGTTGGTGACATGATTGACAGTTGCGACTCATGAACACACACACACACACATACACACACACACACACACAAACTACAAGAACTGTCACTGGCTGTCTTCAGACAACATCTAAAGACCTTCCACTTCCACAATTGCTTTAACTAGCACTTAAAAACACAAACTTCTTGTCTGTGTGATTTTCTTACTTTTACATATTTTTGTCCAAGCAGAGATTTTAAGACTGACAGTATAGATGTAATGATTGATAAAAACTGTCGAAAGTGTCACTGTTAACTGAATGTAAGTCAACTCTTTGGCCACAAATACATCTATATTTTTTATTTCCAAGGATTCTAAAAAGATATGGTCGTGATGGAAACTGAGTAAAACAGTATGTGTAAAGGGCCTAAACACACATAACCTATAACTAAAACACACAGCTATCAAAGGCAAGATGCAGGAATGATGGCTAAGTATCGACCTTCGCTCAGCCAACTCAGTGCTGTCGAATGTGCTTACTGTACTACACTAATAAAGTCTCCATCAAACACCTTTGGCAGCTCCCAATCAGGCTGTGGTTCACAAATGCTTACTTATGCTGTTTACGAGTGTTGCTGTGGGGCTGTTATTATTCTCAACAACCCCTGAACTTTAGAAAGTGCCATAAATGCTTGTGGTTATTGATTAAGCATCGCACCCAAGGGAGCATTTGTAGTGGCAGCTGTAGAGCTGATTTGAGAAATACACACTCGGGGCACTGCTAATGGACTAATGGATGGACAGTCAGCTAGCAGTGATTTTTTTTTTCAATCAATGTAACAGAGAGGTATCACCAAGGCATCAACGCAAGAGCTGTCAGAGAGCTGTTGTTCCTTATCTGCTATGGGACCAAGCTATTCAATCATAGACCCGATCCCACCAATTAAGTTCCTGACGGCTGAGATGATGTTTACTGCATATCCAATTTAGTGACTTCTTTGTCAGGGTCAAAAGTTCAGAGACTTTTCTGCAGAAGACTACAACTATTTTCAATCTAGGAGCTGTTTCTATCGCACCATCTTTTTTTCCCTTCTTTCATAAAAGGCCATGTACCGCCTACTGAAAGAAAGCAAATCAATAGAGAGTGGAGAGAAAATCGCAGGAATCTGTCAAACCACATAGGTTGCTGTCTGAAAGGCAGCAGTGAACATACAGGCTGGTTTTTATCTCCCAGACACATTGGTCTTAAAGAGCGCTTGGCCCGAGTTTCAATTACTCCCTGAGGAAAACAAAGAGGTCAAGTGCTAAGCTCACTCCCGAAATGCTAAAGCTTTTCATGTCTAGGAGAGTGTAGGAGGACACGGAGCCTTTTAGCAAGGCACAATCCTATCAATTTGTAGACAGGCAGATTTTTCACAAACCCCACAGTACTTTATATCTCTTAATACTTAAAAATTGTCTATTTTTATTGTCAATAATAATAATAATAATAATAATAACGATAATAATTATCGTTATTATTATTATTATTATTATGATTAGCCTGACTGCTGCGAGGGTCATCCCTACTCCATGATTAATGCATTATGCTCTACAAGTGAAAATTCAGGGTTTTTTTTTTTCCTCGACACACTGGGGAAATTCCCCATAAAGTTCCCCTCATTGCCCAATTAGTATTATCAGTTCCCTATTCTTTCTCTCTCTCTCTCTCTCTCTCTCTCTCTCTCTCTCTCTCTCTCTCACACACACACACACACACATACACACATTTCTGCTGTAAATTGTGGATTCATTATTTCATGAGATCAATAAATGTTACATTGTCATAGCATTTTACCATAGAATACAATTCTGATTGGAATTTCTTTTAAGTTTGGCTGAAAAGATGTCCCAGGCATCTCATCGTGTGTGTGTGTGTGTGTGTGTGTGTGTGTGTGTGTGTGCATGTGCACATTTAGTTTTTGTTCTCTTACCTACACATTTATAATCTGACATGGTTCTTGGCCATTCTCTCTTGCCTCTGTGTTGCAGCATTCTCTCTCTCTCTCTCTCTCTCTCTCTCTCTCTCTCTCTCTCTCTCTCTCTCTCTCTCTCTATCTACATATATACGTATTCACACACACACCTAGCTTCAGTGTAAAAGTGAGACAGCCAAAGGTTTCTCCAGGAGGCAAGCATTACTTCAAAGATTAATAATAATAATAATAATAATAATAATAATAATAATAATAATAATAATAATAATACATATGAGACACTCCATTAAGCACAATTTGGAACTAGCCTTGTGCAGTATGGAGTCACCGTGGCAACTGCAGCAGACTAGAGAGAGAAAGTGTGTGTGTGAGGGTGAGAGAGAGAGAGAGAGAGAGAGAGAGAGAGAGAGAGAGAGAGAGACTAATTAGCACAGCTGGCAATTATATCTGGAATATGGACACTTAGGAGACAGTCTGCTGATCCTCAGCCATCCACCTGAGCTGTGAGAGACTGATTACATACCGCATAATTGTGCAAGGCTATACATTTATTTTTTTTTAATGTTATTTAAGGAGTTTGAGGTATGTATGATAAAATGTGTGTGATTTACCAATGCAGCATGATTCCAGATCTCATCCTGCAACAGTCTCTTGCCGAACAGCAGGGGGCAGTAGATGTAAAGGTAGACATTCAGGATTTATTTTAAAAAAAAAAAAAAATGGCTAAAAAGGTAGACAAAACCACACATCCAGAAAAGAGTGGCACTATAGACTGTAGATTTAATTATTAAGCCATGAAAGTGCTGTTGAGGGAGAGACTGATAAGAAATCTGTGCAGATATTCTGCCTAACTGACTCACTCTGTTTCCACCAACACTACACAAGCAGGCCAAAAAAAAAAAAGAAATTGTGAAGACAATAAATCAGGTTTAACAACATTCACAGCTTTTTTTTTCTTCTTCTCTGACTCCATTTAGTACATTCAGTAGTGCGGCGAGGACAATGGTAAAAAAAAGAGTCGCAGAATGTGTGCTATTCAGCGGTACATCTTCATTGTCGTCGTCTTTTTTGCATGCCAACTGGCTCGTTTTATAGGATTTTTTTATTCATGCAGGCTGAAGGATTAGGAGGGAAACATTTTTATTACACAGTTGATCGAATCACCGAATTTAGGCTAAGGGAAAATAGAAGACGTTTCTCAGGATCGTACCGGCGGGTGTGAAATGTGTCATAATCTCTTGCAACGTCATTGTCATGTTAAGTTTCCCAGAACACAGCCATCTGTCTGATTTAGCATGAGCTGTATATTTGTCTAAATGAATCTGGATTAAGGATAAACATTAAAAAAAAAAGAGTAGATTCAGAAATTCAGCATTTAGAAGAAAACGTCTATGGACAAAACATCTTCAATCTCCTCACAATTATCTACTATTTCTTAAAATTATTAAACCTATTTCTCCAAATATTCTCCATTTATCTCCATTTCTAAGCTTTAATTGTACTTGTCGATAGAATAAGAACATTTTCAGCGTACAAATAGTCAAATATGTCTAGAACTAAGATTATTAATCTAAGATTTGTTTTATTGATATCAGAAATAGTAGATACATTTGACAAGATTTGAATAAGAAATAAGTTCTTTATTGCCCTCATTTTATTTTTTATTTTTTACAGTGTTTGCGTTAAATGTGGTAGCTGTAAGTACTGAGAGGTGATGTCACTGACCTGCGATGATATTAATGCAATAATAACCGTAACTAGCAGATGAAGTGATTAGATTACGGAATCGATCCAAACGGGGTCAAATGTCTGAGCTTTTTTTTTTCCTTCAGTACCTTCGTTCCTGTTTGAGATATTATGCAGAAACGAGTGGTTGAATGTTGGTAGGATTTATTTGGAATTATCATCTAAAGTGATAGATGAACTGATTAGATTTTGAAATTGATCCAAACAGGGCCAAAGGCACAGTAAGGGCAAATTGCTTCAGTAACTCTTTCCTGTTTTTCATACAGAGATGTTGCGTATATACCCTCAAATTCAGAAACTAAAGTTTTCTGGTTATCGGCCATTTTTTGCCATCATTTTGTCCATCCTCCTGGCTGAAGTGGTTGCTCAGTAGTTAAGGTGCTTGACTATAGATTGAAAGGCTGTGAGTTTGAATCGCTGAACCACCAAGTTGCTGCTGCTGGGCCCTTAACCCTTAGCTGTACAGGATAAACGTAAGGTAAACTGGGTAAGAGTGTCTGTCAAATGCTATAAAAGGTTCTGGTTCTTCAGGAAGTTTCCTGTTTGACGCCTGTTGCATTTTAAGGATATTTCAGGCAGATGAATTAGTAACAAGTACAACACTTGTTGGAGGAGGAAGCTTCCGCGTTAGACATTCTGCTTGTTTTGGAAATGTTGTCTTGCACGTATTTAAATCAAAACAATATCGATGATCCGTCTGGTTTTGAGAAAATGGTTTAAATTGACGGGTCTAATGGAGTAGAATGGATGAATGGAGATTTTGCAGGGCTGCTGGAACAAGAATCAGTGTCTTGATTCATTCATTTTCTACCACTCATCCGAACTACCTCGGGTCACGGGGAGCCTGTGCCTATCTCAGGTGTCATCGGGCATCAAGGCAGGATACACCCTGGACGGAGTGCCAACCCATCGCAGGGCACACACACACACACACTCTCATTCACTCACGCACTCACACACTACGGACAATTTTCCAGAGATGCCAATCAACCTACCATGCATGTTTTTGGACTGGGGGAGGAAACCGGAGCGCCCGGAGGAAACCCCTGAGGCACGGGGAGAACATGCAAACTCCACACACACAAGGCGGAGGCAGGAATCGAACCCCCAACCCTGGAGGTGTGAGGCGAACGTGCTAACCACTAAGCCACCGTGCCCCCCAGTGTCTTGATTATATACTGTATGACTATTCTGTAAAAAAAAACAAAAAACATCCAAATAATATAGACAACAAAAATAAGGACATTATAGTAAAAAAAACTTAAATCACCTTAAAACACCACTATCCCCCCCAGAGGCATGATAAATCGACCTGGGAAAGCTATTTACAACATTTGGCTCAGCTCATCTGAGGTAATAAAAGCACTGGTGCTTTGCTAAATGTCACTAGATCACTGATAAGAAACTGTTTCTATGGTCAAATGAACTGTCAATGTACTGGTTTTCTCAGTACAGCCATGCAAGGGAAAGAAGGACCTCCAGCACTGAACAAAATGAAGTTACGATTGTAAAGATACAAGGATCCCCCTAAAAAAGTGCTGCAGCTCATGTTCAGGTACAAAAATTCACATAAACATTGGTTAAATATGTGTAGTCTTGATTTGATACAGAACCAGACGTTTTATTACTGTAAATATCTTTCAGCAAAACAAATATGGCGTCTACTTTGTTCACATCTCTACCAATTAGAGAGAAATGAATTTCCGCTTTATATCAGTTGGTATGGAAGATACCAGATATTGGTGAGTTTAGAGGTTTAGTGCTTTGCCTCACACCTCCAAGGTTGGGTTTTAATCCCTAAGGTTTTCTGTGTTCTTATGGAGTTTGCATGTTCTCCCTGTGCTTTGGAAGTTTCCTGTGGATATTCTGGTTTCCTCCCCAGTCTCTAAATTGTGTGTGATGGTGCCCAGTGATGGGTTGGCACCCAGTGCAGGGTATTCTCTGTATTGCCTACAGGTTTCCTGTTACCCTGTGGAGGATAACTGGTACAATGGGTTCGTAGATGGAAGATTTGAAATGTAACAAAGAATGTATATTCACCACTGAATGTCTCCTGTATCAGCATCTATAAAGCTGCTGGTCAATTTGGTTTATTTGGACAATAAGCAGTTGTGGCTCAAGTGGTTTTGGCTCTGGGTTGTTGATTGGAGTTCAAGGCCTATCACTGCCCAGCTACCACTGTTGGGCCCTTGAGCAACTCCCTTAACCCTCTCTGCTCTAGGGGTGCTGTATCATGGCTGAACCTATGCTCAAACCTTTAAAGTTACAAAAGAATTTCACTGTGCTTTAATAACTATGTGACTAAATAAAGGCCTCATCTAATTATTTGAACAAAATTTTAATTGTTTGGTCATAATCAGGGGGGCACAGTGGCTTAGTGGCTTAGTGGTTAGCACATTCGCCTCACACCTCCAGGGTTGGGGGTTCGATTCCCGCCTCCGCCTTGTGTGTGTGGAGTTTGCATGTTCTCCCCATGCCTCGGGGGTTTCCTCGGGGTACTCTGGTTTCCTCCCCCGGTCCAAAGACATGCATGGTAGGTTGATTGGCATCTCTGGAAAATTGTCCGTAGTGTGTGTGTGAGTGCGTGAGTGAATGAGAGAGTGTGTGTGTGTGTGTGTGTGTGTGCCCTGCGATGGGTTGGCACTCCGTCCAGGGTGTATCCTGCCTTGATGCCCGATGACGCCTGAGATAGGCACAGGCTCCCCGTGACCCGAGGTAGTTCAGATAAGCGGTAGAAAATGAATGAATGAATGGTCATAATCATCAACAGCTTGGTCAAATCCGAGCCAGTTGATCCAAAGCAATTAAAAGGCAACAATTGCAAACTCTAACAGAGTTCTGTCAGCTTTTGTTTAGTGCGTCAAAAATTGTTACTCAGCTGTTCATTTTAAAGTGAACTGGAAATGGATATCAAGTACACACCCCAACTGACTTAACACAGGAAATGTGAAGGGCTCTGAGTCTGAGGGCCTTTTTACACCTGGTCACTTCATGTGTTTTCTCTGATCCGATAGCTATCTGATTTGTTAAAACTGTTCCATTTACATTAGGCCACATAAATGCGTCTCGGCGAATCGGATATCAATCCGATCTTTCTACTCCCGCCTAAAATGCAAATATATTTTACCTCATTTCCGGGGTAATTGAAATGGAACACGCTTTGGTGTGTTCGGTTTTCAGAATGCAATCAAAAAGAAGACAAAAAAACTTGTTACTACGGTTATGCTACAAAAAAACAGCATGGTGAGGGGGAGGTCGTGGCCTAATGGTTAGAGAGTCTGACTCCTAACCCTAAGGTTGTGGGTTCGAGTCTCAGGCCGGCCACAACTGAGGTGCCCTTGAGCAATAGCATAAATGGCTTCCCACTGCTTCGGGCGTGTTTTCACGGGCTGTGTGTGTGCACTTTGGATGGGTTAAACGCAGAGAACAAATTCTGAGTATGGGTCACCGTACTTAGCCGTACGTCACGTCACTTCACTTTTTCATTTACTGTTTGCTGCATTTTCGCTGGTGGCAGCAGTGCATTTTAAGACCCGAGGACAGGATCACCTGCGAGTGACGTACTTCCGTTTGTGAGGAGTATAGAGCTGACGTATGTGGCTTGAACAACCACATTCATTTACACCTGTCCAGTTTCATCTGAAATGCATCCCAGACCACCTCCTGAAGTGGTTTGAACGATCGGATTTATATTAGTCTCAAAAATGTTTCGGAGGGCATATAGACGCATGCAGCGACCAGGTGTAAAAAGCCCCTGAATGTCTGCAGTTTTGATCAGAGGTGACCAACCCTCCAACTCTCTGGAAACGACCTTTGAGGGTGCAGGTTTTCATTCCAACCAAGCAGAAGCCACGCTTGAGTCAACTAATTATCCAGGTGGAATCAGTTGAGGCTCTTGCTCGTTCTTTCAAGCTTATAGATTTCCGGGGATGTGGTAGCCTAGTGGTTAAGGTGCTAACTACTGACCAGAAGGTTAAGTGTTCAAATCCCAGGTCCACCACCTGCCACCACTTCGCCCCTGAGCAAAGCCCTTAACCCTCGATTGCTCCGTTGTGTAAAATGTAAGTTGCTCTGTATAAAAGAGTTGCTAGTTGAGTTTTTCAGTGGGACGGAAGTTTACATACATGTTGATAGTTTAGGATCACTGTCCTTCTCAAGACTCAGTTATGAACAAGTTTTAACTTTCTATCTGATGTCCTGAGCTGTCTTGTTTTAGCCTCAACTTGTATTTCCATAAAGGTCTTCCTGATGCATATTCATAACGTTTTACAGCTCACATCATAATTTGAAAGAGGACATATATTTGGAAAACATTACTGATAATCTATGAGCTGAAGTGAAATGGAAAGTCTTAGGTTACTGGATGTAAACGGTACAGAAGAGCAGATTGAATAATAAAATAAAGATTTTTCTCATTTTTCTGATAAGAGCTAGGAACTTGATTCTGGATGCAGGGCCTAAAAACGATCTAACAGAATGACTTTCATTAAGCTTGTCTGGTTTCTATTAATTGAACGTGCTAGAATTTCTCGAGGGCACAGCAGGCTTTGAAAGTCCCACATTAATTATATGACAGTGACAGCGTGAATACAGCATTATTCATGACCAGGCAAAGTGTTGAGCTACTCGCCTTGGAGAAATCCCACTGGTCCGTGGAGGAGGCGAAGATTCATCTGTATTCGTCGTTTGCACTGAATTTTATCTCTGGATAAATTTCACACTCCCTTCAGCCGGACTGATCGATTAAATGGTCCTTTGCTTTGAAAATTGGCAATTGCCAAAACAAGATAAGCGAGATAATAACATTCATTGTATTCTTTGTTTTTCAAATGAAGTAATTACTCTTGCTACTTTCTGTCATTTTCCCCCCACCTTTCATTTTTGCCTGATATGATTTTCACAAAGTGGTTATGCAATAAATTAAAAAAAAGACAGATGTACTGTTAATTTACTTCTGGCTTCGATCTAATCTGGATCACACAGGAACTAGAGGTGAGACTTCCTAATATTTTCTTATCACTTTCTCACACCGTCTATCTTTTCTTTCAGATCTCAACTCTGTATTATTACCACACACTGTAAACTCTTCACCGGCAGCTCATATTGAATAAGGGGTTACAAACTGGAGGCCAGAAAAAAAATTTGTGGGTAAAATTTCCTTCTTTAAAATATACTGGTAGACCTTTAAACAAAGACACGAATAAAATAAATCAACTACATGCAATGCTAGTCGTTTTCACTATCCTGACCCAAAAAAAAAAAAAAAAAAAAAAAAAAAAAAAAAAGCACAACCATTTCTTCTGTTCAGCTACCTCCAAATGAATGTGTCTCAAATCTCACACACTCGAGTTAAACCGATAGGAAAACGATTTCCATTAGAGTCGGTGTTTGAATTTACAAATCTTCTAACACTACCATCAAACCTACTAAAAGATCAGCTTGGAGTACTAACCTTCTAGATTTTCTAGTTCTGTAAATTATTTTAAACGTAAGGTTGGAGATTTTGAATTGAGACACGGCTCATGGCAACGATCACGATGACGGCACGCTAGAGAGTTTGTCTCAATGATCTTCGTTAATAACTTTACACAGATCAACTTGGAAACCCGACGGACAGGGATACTTTGGCTCGGACATGTCGCCCAGCTGATGCCTCTTTAAAATCTTCTGGATGAATAAAAAAAAATAAAAATAATAGGTGCTGCTCATAAGTCAAGTGTAAACCAGGTTTGGTCTGGCTGTATCACCCTGAAACACGACACAACACAGACAACCAAACCTTCAAAACAATTACTACAGCAGTTTTACATTATAAATCTAGATTTTTGATTTATTTACACTTATGGAGGTAGAACATTCATAAAATCGGTCATTCGGCCTAAATAATTTGGCAAGCCGGTGTAATTTATTTAAATAATAATTAAAAAAAAAAAAAAAAAAAAAAAATCAATAAAATCAACCATAACAAATAAATAATTAAATAAACGACAAAAGGCAATGTGTTCAAATTAAAATGTTTTATTCGTTTTTCTTTTACCAACCTTTCTCACAACGAAGCCGGATAGAAAGCTTTAAACGGTTCTGTTAGTTCTGTTTTGTTTAAGGGTTGAATTTGCAACTTTAAAGAGAGAGAGAGATAAAAAAAAAAAAAAATCTAAAAAGCGAGTGAGCAAGAGAAAAGCACAGCGTTTTTTTTCAGCCCAGAGTGTAGTAGCAGAGGCATTAGCATGCATAAGAGTCGGATAAGCAGAAGAGTCCATCGTTATCAGTGACAAAGTGCTTGTCTGGTTCCACTCACTCTCTCAGCAGAAAACTTGAAGCCTTTTATTTATTTATTTTTTTTTATTATTAACCCACATTTTCAAGAGTACAAACATGACTGAGCAGACAAAAAGAAGAGAGAAGTGCAGGCTGTCATGGTCATGACATGATTTCAATACCTTTTTTTTTTTCTATTTGTAAGCCATTGTTAGAAGAGCTCATCAAGACTGCTCTGTGGGAATGTAAAGGTTTTTTTTTTATATATATATATATTTTTACAGGAAGTAGTTTATCTTTCCACTGGGAGAGGGTTAATTATATATGTGCCACTCGGCTAGTCCCATATGCCACCCCTGATCACATATGGGACTAGGCATTAGACATCAAAATTCTTTTTTATCTAAATTTAAAAACCAGCTTCTTTCAGTCTTACAGTACAAAAACACATTTACATGGTTATTTGCTGCGGATTCGGTTGCTGGGGATCTTTCGCAAGATGGGAAATGCTTTGTTTGGTAAATAAGTGTGTGTGTGTTTTAGTGGTAGACAGGAGTGAAGATGAACTGCTTCCTCACAGCCAGTGGCTCTGTGGGGATGGCAGGACTGATTGAGAGGTCCGCTAAATTCAGATATGCTAGCAGAGTAATCATACACCCACTCCCACCAAAAAAAAAAAAAAAAAAAGAGGAAATATGGAACACAAAGAAAACCCAGAAGACGAGGCGGCCACCGGGCAGAGGCGTAGACGTGTGCATGAGTGTGTGATCTGTCTGGTGGCAGCCAAGCGTCTGTTTGCACCTCGGAGCTGCAGGTCTGAGAGCGCAGCCTCATTTCAGCAGGGATTTAATGGCATCGCTCTCTGCTGCCTCGAACGCACTCAGCCCGTCTGGTCCCTTTCTCTCCTTATCAGCACCCTGTACACAACACAACACACTCAAACGTTACCTGATCTGCTACACACTTCACACAGGAGTAAATAGCCAACACCACCACGCCTTTGTTTCATTAATATTAACACATACTATGGTTTGTCTGACACACGATGTTGCACACAACGATCTTTACTTCCATTATTAGGTTATTAGCCCGGCAAATCTTTACCTGCCAACATCAGAGCATGTTAGCATGGGTCAAATACACTAATAAAGGTCATCAGGGTAAATAAAGAATTTTTTGAGTTCGATCGTGAAATGGAAGCAAATCAGATCGATTTTTTTCTACCTTTAGACAATTATACTATATTTAAAATCAACTAAATATTTATTAAAAGATGCCAGTGACCTTTTTTTTTTAATGGCTCTTTTGTATTATGTCCGGGATTAAATGTAATGATCCCGGATTGGTTTAACCAATTGTTCTTCAGTCTTGATTTTGTTGCGATGCATCATAGGACGTGTCACAAATCTGTCATTTAAAATAAACAAAATCACAACAAATCTATTTCAAGGAGTTCGCTTGATTTTCTTTTTTTCCCACTCGTTCCTTCAATGTGGTTAAACATGCTGTAGTGTTTTTTTTTTTTTTCCCTTTCTTTTGGACAAGCACAGGACAATGCAAATGCATTCAAACATTTTAAGCTGCAGATTAACAGAGAAAACATTTCGCCCAAGTGAACGTTAAACGACTGATTTGTAAAAGGATTATACTGCAACATGTACCATGTACCAGTGGTATTTTGTTGTTGTTGTATTTTTATGGTTTACTGAGCATTACTGTGGAAAATCCACCATCTAGCTGAGTTTTTGTGATAGCTGAAAGCAGTGGAGAGAGGAGAAGAAAAAGAAAAGAAAAGAAAAGAAAAGAAAAAAAAAAAGAATCGATACTACATAAACCTAGTATAGAAGCAACTAAATGAGATGAACACAAAAAGGAACTACAGGAAAACACAAGAGGGAAGCAAGAGGGACTCTGTGGGAAGCGTAAATATAACAGCACCTAGTCTCTAATGGTTGCATGGAGAATCTAAGAGGAGCAAGCAAACAGTGATTCCAGTCAAAATACATACACAGAGCCAGAGCTAGACAAACAGAGAAGTGAAGAGAGGAGGAAAGCGGACACGGCGCATTTGTATGTCTTTCACACGCATGTCCCAGCTGAACCGTCTGTCCATTAAGACTTCATGATGACCTTCTGACGGAAACGACACGCCATGCATAATGTATGTTTCCTCTTATCCGCTCCTATACTCTATAAGCAAAGAAGTGGCTTGGAAAGAATAGAAATATATATACGGCTCGCTGTCCGTTTTATTAGGAACATCCGCTGTACGCATGCAGTGAACCGCAATGCATAAAATGATACAGATACAGGTTAAGGTCTTCATTAAACATCAGAAGGAAGAAATACTTGATGATCTCTTGGGATTTTCACACACAACAGACTCGAGTTTATACAGAAAGATACAGATCCAAGGAAACTGGCCAAGTTGATTTGCGCTGCTGGACAGAGTAATGGTCAATCTTTGCAATTGTGGTGCATAGAAAAGCATCTCAGCATGCTCAGCTGTTGTAGCTCATCCAACTCAAGCTTTGACGACGCTTTTCTGCTCAATGATTGTAAAGACTGATTCATTGAATTACTATAGGCTTCCTGTCAGCTCAGACCAGTCTGGTCAATCTCCTCTGATCTCGCTCACACACAAGATGACATCACACCATTCTGAGAAAAACCTGGAAAGTGTTGTGTCTGAAAATCCCAGGAGATCAGCAGAGCATATGGAGCCAACAACCACGCCTCGACTGAAGTCAGAGAGATCACCGTTTTGTCTCTTCTCTCCATTCTGATGTTTGATGCGAACGTTACATGAAGCTTTGGACCTGTAACTGTATGATATGCTTTTACTGAACTGTGCTGATGCCACATGATCATGACATCTTAGATAAGAAGGAAGAAAGAAAGAAAGAAAGAAAGAAAGACAGACAGAAAGAAAGAAAACCACAACATGATTGACAAAATTTCCTACACAAAATATACATAAACTGTGCTCAAAATCCACCATCATACAACAGGCTTCTGTCTTTCTCCAAATATTCCAGAGTCATGGGCGTAAATCCCGGAATTAATTTAAAAAATATCGCACTCTATTGTGAAAAATATATGTATGTATGCCTAAATAATTGTGTAAGTAGAAAGAAAAAAAAAACGCAAAAAATGCATTTAGAAACAGTTGAGTTCCCCCTCCCCCCTTCCTCACAGTGGTTTGACCCACTGCCTGCTTTCCCAGTTCATCACCTACTCTGCACACACGAGTCAGGTGTTTGGCTACGGCTCAATTAATGTTGAACTCCATTAAGTAGGGGATTTTATTCACTTTAAATAAAGCGATTCTTTTTAATGTAGTTGATGCAGACTCATTCATAAATTAGTTGCGGTTACCGATTGTAATTTTCCATGAATCTGCTATATTAGCGATTAAAATATTGCTTATCTAGTTAACGTTAGCTTGTTTACAATAGCTTGTTGCATAGTGCACTGTAACTAACACGCCAAAGCTTTTTGTTGTTTTTATACATAGAGCAGTTACTGTAAACTGATTATTTAATAATTGATTTTGTTACAAAACATTACTTATTTTTATATGTATTTTTCACAATAACAGTCATGTTTATATTTTATTGTATGTTGATGGCTTAACTGTAAACAACACAAACAATGCAATAAATAGTTTCGAAGAAAAATCTGCTGTCATTGAACCTGAGAAAATCTTTGACAATAACCATAATGATGCATTTGTAGCATCCGCGTCATGCTAGTCTCCATGCTACGATAATAATGATAAAAGCAAAGTTTTTCACTGTGGGGACATATCTTTATAAGTACAATTAGACTGTATTATTTGTGTCCCCCTTCAAAAATTGCTCAGGAGAAATTTTATATTTATTGTCCCCCCTACTGTTAAATGAATTTTACAAATTTAGAATCCATGATTCTATACCTTCTCTAGTAAGATTTTGACGCAGGAGAGGTGACCCTCGTAAGTGGCAGAAAGCAATGGAGTGATGCCGTGTTTGTCTGCAGCCTGAGGGAGAGAGAGAGGAAGAGAGAGAGAGAGAGAGAGAGAGAGAGAGAGAGAGAGAGAGAAACGACAGGTTAGTTTTAGTGCACAGGAAATTACTGCTGGATTCATCAAACTACTCTTGACTGCTAAGTTTTATCTTTAGCATAAAGATAAGAGCCGCTCCACTTCCCGTGAAGGTTTATTTAGAGTGAGAGAATCGTGTCTGCTTCACAATGAATAAACAGGAACCTGTTTGTTTCAAGCACAAACTCTGTGTCTACCGTGAGAAGACCGTGAGAACTGGACTGTGTTAACGTGAGCTTACGTTCACATCTGCTCCTTTAGACAACAGGAACTCCACCATCTCAGCCTGGCCACAGTCTGCAGCGTAGTGCAGGGGCTTTCTACCGCTCTCCAGTGTCCGATTAACATCCTCATCCTGCAACACACACACACACACACACACACACACACACACACACACACACACACACACACACACACGGTTTAGAGTACAGTTCTTAAGGTTTCCACTTATATAGAAAAATCAATACACCCTTTAAGGCGTTTAAACTTTTTCCTGAAAAAAAAAAAATTCACAAAAAAGGTGGAAATGCCAACACACACACCTCAAAAACTGATCAATGCATACTGCTGACCTCATCACCTCCATTCTGTCCCATAATGCTGCTCTCCACCCCTTCATCCATCACTTGAACTGTGTCTGCTTGAGTCAGCCTCTAAGCTCCATACATTAACATTAAACCAGCAAAAATCTATAAGCGTTTTCTAAATCCATATGTCCATGTGCATCTTTATCACTGTGTACTGCACGCATATATATATATATATGTGTGTGTGTGTGTGTGTGTGTGTGTGTGTGTGTGTGTGTGTGTGTGTGTGTGTGTGTGTGTGTATGCATGTATATAAAATGGTTGAAATGACAAAAAGCTTCTTGACTTGACTCATTCCCCCCTCGTCTTTGCTGGGGTCTCGCTTTGCACATGTCTAGTTCCTTATATGTATCTAGTTCTCTTCTCAGCTTCTGGTTAGTTAGTTAAAGGAACTTCACACACCATCAGTCTCTTATATTATATACCACAGACCTCTGTCTCTCTCTGAGCTTACAACAAAGGATCGCATACATGCATTTGCACACAAACCACACACACACACACACACCCTATTCACTGATCTTGAACCCAGTAGCTGTGGCACTTTTTCCCCCGCAGTATAGAAGTCAAATTTTTGGGGTCAGTCGCAAACTGCTCTTTCTTGCAAATGCAAAACTGACATCAGTGTGATCCAGAACTATATTGTAATCAGCACACGGCATCAAAAGCGGCTGTGCGGAGATGCTGACCCTCAGCAAGTGGGTAAAAAGCTATTTCACTCGGCGCAAAGCACATCTGGATATTTTAATGAAGACTGGATACCGGAAACATACACCATGGATATCAGACCCTGATACGATGGCAAAGACTGGAATTGAATTCGAAAAAAGTCATTTGTTTTTGGAATTGAAAATACTTACATATGAAGACACATGAACACAATTTCCTTTGTTAGGCTCGATTTTGATTATAGTAATACAGCCAGTCTGGTCCTTAAATATTTGGACATTAAAATTGATCCATTTTAGTTGGAAATCGTATATTGAGGTTAATAATAAATGTGTGCAAAGTGCAGACTTTCAGCTGTAATTTGTACATAGTGGGAATTATAAGACTTTAAATATGTGCTTCACCCCTTTTAAGGGACCGAAAGTATTTAGAAAAAAGTCGCTGGCTGATTCCTCTCTCTTTAGTTGATTATGTGTTGAATATGGAATCGGTAGCTGTTAACTTTCAATATGAAGTCCAAATTACCAGTGAAGCCAGACAACATTCGACTGAAAAATCATCCACAGCGATTAGAGAGATAACAAAAACATCATGGCTGAAATCAGCAAATTGACAGGTTAAAGAAAGAAGCATGGACAGATATTTTTCCCTGAACAGATGAGAGAGACCCTTCACGAGGTCATTGTATCTGTGTCAAAGTCAAGAATAAAAAAAAATGACTTCAGCAGAATAAATACAGAGGGTTTTGCACAAGATGTAACCCAGGGGTAATGCTTTAATTTAATGATTGTTTGTTTGTCAAATGACTTCTAGAGGTCCACATATAAAAGTGCAGTAATTCCAACACCTTTCTCTCAACTTTCCCTACACGGCTAACCGTATTAATAGACCTCGATGTACACGTATGGTTAGCGTTGGTGAGCAGTTAGAGTGTCCAGGTAGCAGCTAAATAATAAGTGATGACAGCACTTGCGGTGTAGGCTCGATTTCACTTCTGTGGTAACAACAGGAAGAGAAGAGGCCAACGGAAAACTTGCTCTCTGAAGCCACGTTACAGAGACAGGGCCGACCTCTGCTCCACAACTTCTGTAACCTCAGAAGAGCTGCACAAAACTGGCGGATACGATTAAGATGGGTATATGATGAAATCAGGTGAAAGATGGATAACCGGAGAAAAACTAAAGCAAAAAAAAAAACAACAAAAAACAACCAACCAAACCCAGCAATCAGCTTAATGGAAAAGCATAACAACATGGAGCATGCGATTAACATGGTATCACTTAAAGATACACCCAATAAAATGGGAGGCAAGCCAACTGGTCAATTATTCAGGAAAGCCTTTTGTAGGCGTTTTGAACTTTCTCCTGTGAAGTACTCTAATGCCCCTTTTCCACCGAGGCAGTTTGAGTGCTGGTTCGGAGCCAGAGCCTAATTTAGAACCAGTTCTTTCTTTTTCGACAGCCAAAGCACCGGGTCTGAACCAGGAAAAGTGGTTCTTAAGTAGCACCAAAACGTTGCTGGTCTAGACTTGAGAACCGCTTGTGTCAGGGGCTGTGGGCGGAGCTACTGTTAGCGCATTTGATAATGATATGATACATTATCAGCACACATGATAGTAGGTAGCTACCTGCTAAGGCTAACTTTTTTCTGTGTTAATGATAAAATAACGTTATGTACTTTCTCGATTACAACCTCCGTTTATACAGATTACATGGAGCTGCACGTACACGTTGGATTCGCTACGTTTGGGTGTTAATGTAGGTTCACAAAGCCATGAGCATTAACAGTAAAGCAACGTCCGCCATTGTTGATGTGTTTGTGTTTGCCGCTGCTGCGCTAAAGTTGCTGGGACACGTGACACGTATACAGTGACGTCAGAATCGGCTCTGTGATGGCTCTCTAGCTGGTGGAAAGGCAAACCGGTTCTTAGGAGGTTCGCCAATGGCTCTGAACCAGTACCCGGTTCTTTTTGGTGGAAAAGAGGCATAAAAGATCTCAACAAGCAGCCCACTATGGAACAATCAAAAGAATTTCTAGAATAAATGAGAAAGAAAGAAAAATAGACTGGTCTGGAAAGGGTTTTGAGGCCATGTGAGGCTCCATTCACGTTACATCCGAATGTAGACAACCTGTAAAATGGTAAATTCCTCCAACAGTAGATCGAGGACTCATCTAGGAAGTCACACAAGAACCCAGAAAAACTTCTAATGAACTGTCAGCCTCATAAAAGGTCAGCATTAATGATTTCACTGTTAGAAAGAGACTGGGCAAAAATAGTTTAAAATAGAATCAGTGTCAAACCAAAAACTTCTGGCAGGAAGAACATCTCACGCTTTCCAGAAAACCTCCTTGATGACTCACAAACCGTTGGATAATGGTTTATGGACTGTTGAGCAGGAAGTGGAACTTTTTGGAATACATGGGTTCCGTTACACCTGGCATAAATCTAACAGCTCAATGAAAGCATCGTATCAACTGTGAAACATGGTGGTGGTAGTGTGATGGGGTGAGGATGCGTTGCTGAGCGAGCCCAGTAATCAGTCTGTGATCATCAGCTCAAGTGCAAGGCAACAACCTAAAACAATAGAAAAAGTCAACTTCTGAATGACTCAAAAGACACCAAATGATGGTTCTGGAGTGGCCTAGTAAAGGTCCTAAAGCCCAATGCGACTGTGGAGGCACGATGTGGATGAACTGATGGGATTTTGCACAGAAGACTGGGTAAAAATTCCTCTATAGTGATGTGTAAGACTTTTTTGTTGAAAGATTAAGCAGCGAGCATGCTGAGAGAATGCACAACATTGTACACTGAGAAAATACACAGTATTGTACACGGAGTAAAATACACAGCGAGTGTGTCAAGAGAATACACAATGTTGTACGCTGAAAGCATACAAGACGAGTACGCAGAGAGAATCCACAATATTGTAGTGAACAGAATCGAGACTGTGGTCTCTCAGTAGATCAACCGAGACTACAAACAGAAACCATAGAGAGTTAAAGCTTCTGTTGAACAGCACTGAGCTCAAGCCCTAAAGCTGCATTAACAGCATAAAAGGGAACTTGAACCACTACCATACTTGTATACATGTATTTACTAAAAACAGAACCTGAAGGTGCAATAAGCAGGAAGTTTCAAAGTCAGAATCTTAACTTCTGCTGTAGTAAAACGGACAGAAAATCATAACTGCACCATAAGACCAACTCTGAGTGAAACATGCCTATGAGCTCTGATGGTGTTGTAGCTTAATGGCAAACTTGCATTTGTTTCATCATCAGGATCTGTGAAAGGTTCGAACTCCAGTTGACTAATGGAGTTTTTCTACTGACCCAGGGTTCAGAGATAGTTTGGTTAAATCGGTTTGAATTCAACTGGCTTGTGCGCCCGACAGCTCGAGTACTAACAATTTGAAGAAGTGCAAGCTGGAGCCAAATACAGACATCTTTTTTCTCTTCTTCTTAAAATTCTAAAGAATTTCATAGAAAGAATAAGTTTAGTGTTTGCATTTCTTGCTGTATCCATCATACATTCAGGTCCATAAAGATTTTCAGTACACGGCTTTTACAGTATAAAGTAAGTGAACGGTTAATGATTGACTGACAGCCGTTTCATCGCCACATGTCCTCTTCATTTCATAACAAATTACGGAGATACAAGGTTTGGAATTGATTCCAAGTGCTGAATGTTTCATTTAGAAGATGCTTATGGGAGCTCTAAAAATGCGGTCCAAAGAGGTGTTGGCACAACTGAAGGAGGCTATCGTTAGGATGAAGGGGGGGGAAGAAACAGACCTAGCAGGGAGATAGCATAAACTTCAGAAGTGGCAAAATCTACAAATTAGTACATGCATAAAAAGATCGAATGCACTGGCAAGCTCAGCATTGCCAAAAACACTGGAAGAAAAACCAATCACAACATCTACCCAGGTCAGAAACACTCCGGAGGAGGTAGGAATATCATCGTCAAAGTCTATAATCAAGAGATTACCTCATGAACATTAATACAGAGGGTTCACTTTGAGATGCAAAGACTCAAACAGAAAGAAAAGATTAGACTTTGCTAGAAAAACATTTTTATTAAAAAAAAAAAAAAAAAAATCTTTTAAAGGCTCTTTGGACAGATAAATCCAAGATTAATGGGAAGGGAAGAATAGAGAGAGGGGAAGGAAGCACCCATGATCCAAAGCATATCATATTATCTGGTGCAGGCAGTGTTATTGCATGGGCACGTGAGCCTGCCAGTGGAACTGGGTCACTGGTGTGTATTGATGATGTGACTGAAAGAGCAGGATGAAATCTGAAGTGTATAGAGTTATACTTTATACTCAGATTCAGCCGCATGCTGCAAAACCTACGGAGCCAATCCAAGAGCTTCTTAAAGCAAAGAAATTTAATGTTCTTAAATAGGTGAATCAATCGGTGTTGGTGATGTCTGTGGGTTCCAGGCAGTCACTGACTGCAAAGGAATTGCATTCAAGTATTATAAAATAACACCTAATTAGGTTAGTTTGTCCAACTAATGTTAAGCGTATGAGAGACTGGGTAAAAAAAATGGGTGTAATTTCTAGATGTTTAACACGGTATTGAAGTGAAATAAAGTCTACATGACAATCAAGCATATTTTCAGTGCTTCATTTCAATCCACAGTGGTGTAGAGATAAAATGCTAAATTGCCTAACTGTCCAAATATTTATGTATCGTTCGTGTGTGTGTTTAAGTTTCAACAATAATTACAAGGACACAATGCAGCATTTATATATAGCAGAAAAACCAGGAGCTGCTTGAAACCTGTCACTGTATAAATGTAGAAGCAGATCTGCTTTTAACGGCAATGTTGTAATAAATAATAATAAAAAACCCAAACAAAACTTTAACATATTCAGTATAGTCAGTTTAGAGGATGACTGCAAAACTCCTCGCTTTAGTCTGGCAGATTAATTAAAACCTTGGCATTAGTGTTTCCTGAGAACAAACAGCAAGGCTAAAGTCCAAGTTCTCAAGAGTTATTCATTTAATTGAGTTAATCGTTTTAGCCACTATTTATAGAGATAAGTAGTGTTTGCTTTAGACTCGACATAATTCGAGAATCCTGTCCTTTAATAGAAAAGAGGTGATTCTGGGTTTTATATGAAACAGAATTAAATCTAATTTATTGAGTTTATTCTTACTGGATTAGCATAAAATGTGATTCCCTCACATGGTTTAGTGTAGCGGAAATTCATAAAAGTTAAGCAAACGCATGTTATCGTGTCCTATAGCATTTAGAGAAAACGGTGCATTATATCAGCCATCAGCCTCACTATCTAGAAAATATAGGCATCAACCAATGAAACCACACATCATTCATACACACCATATGGCCAGAGGTATGTGCACCCAAGATTGAAGCACACGATTTTACAGAATCTCTCTCTAGGTTATCTATATAGCTCGCTACAGTTTCACTACAGAACTAAGAGAATCAAACACGACAATGCCCCTATGCACAAAGCACCAGCACCATGAAGACCTGCACAGAGCCCTGACTCAACCCCTCTTCCTCCCTCTGCTGCGGCTCCCTGTAGATTTGGAAAATAAATACTTAATTTAAATTTATTTTATTTTAGTTAGTTAGTTTTTTAAAAAATGTAATTCTAAATTCTAAGATTATGATGCTCTTGTAACATTAAAAGAAACCGTGTTTAATTTGTTTGTCGCTCAAAATATGTGTCATAACTGCCGACTTGCGAAATCCGACACACAGAAGCAGACGCATTTTTGGTTTGCTGCAGACGGCAAGTTAAAATTTTGATGTCATGAATACGAAGAGGACTCAATTAGACATTGAACATTTTATTTGAAAGTAACCTTCAACCCAGCGTCTTTTTTGTTAAGGTTAGTTCAAACTGTTCAAAATATTTTTGTTTGTTTGCAGAAATATAATTTCGTTTACTCGCTAGCAGTTCATTATTTCATAAATGCAACACACTACAGTTTTTTCTATACTTTCCATGTCAAAAGGGTTTTGTGGCTCCCTGTGTTTTTTTTCTGTGGGAAACGGGTCCAAATGGCTCTTTGAGTGTTTAAGGTTGCCGACCCCTGGACTAGACCATCATTACAAACCCATCGTTTGGTGTCTTTTGAGTCATTCAGCTCTATTGTTTTGGGTTGTTACCTTACACTTGGGCAACAGCAACGCATCCTGACACCAGCACAATAACACCACCATGTTTCACAGTTCATATGATGTTCAGATGATTGTGGTGTGTTCATTTTATGCCAGATGTAAGAGTAGACCCATGTCTTCCAAAAGGTTACACTCCTAATGACTAAAAATGTTCCTTGTCTACAGAGTCTTCTTCCAAATGGCACATGGATATACTGAGGATATTTTTGCAGCCTTCACATAACATAAGTGTGTGTATATCTGCTCACAATTTATTGGCACAAGGGTAGTTTACATCAGCCACATGCCACATAATCCAACATTTCTTCCATCAAGGCAGAACGAAGGAAACTCTTCCTGGTCTGAAGGGGCACTGACTATCAGGTGGGCTCAGTTCCAGGTGAGGTCATTAATAACAGAGATCGTTTCAAAGGGCAAACTTGCTACAGCTTCTTATGCCCCTTTACCACCAAGGCAGTTTGAGTGCTGGTTCAGAGCCAGAGCCTAATTTAAAATCAGTTCTTTCTTTTTCGACACCCAAAGCACCAGCTCTGAACCAGGAAAAGTGGTTCCCACCACTCCTGGCTTCGTCTCCACATCCACACAGATCTCTGTAGTGAATTTGCAGCCATAACCCCGCAAAAGGCCAAAATAGCTAATTTTGCTCTCTTTCTCTTCATTCTTCTCGTCCTCAGCACCTGCTCATTAATGTTACGGCTACCATTACACAAACATTTAGAAAGAAAAGCGAAAATGCTTACTTCCTCCATAACCTCGCCAACTTTAGCGTAACGGCGTGCTGCGTGTGACGTCATTGTTATTGTTATTGCAATATTACAATATTGCAATAATATTACAATATTGTTATTGGTCAGTCCTAAACAGCAAACAGTTCACACTGGTATCTGATATAGGCCACATTTTAAAAGGTAATGTGAACAGCCAAGCAAAAAAATCAGATCTGAGCAAAATATCCGAATTGAGCATTAAGACTTGCAGTGTGAACGTGGCTGAAATCGGATTTGAAAAAATCAGATCTGGGCAAGATTTGAGTGTTCACACTACTCCTGAAAATGTCTGACCTGGTCACTTGACCCCAAAAAAAAAATCAGATTTGGGCCACTTTTACCTGCAGTCTGAACAGGGTCTTAACCGCTTGCATCAGGGGCTAGGGGCAGGGTTACTGTGACTAACAAGACAAAAGAGAACGTCGTTAGTGCCATTTTAAAATAATTTTAAATCAGTATTCTCCGCGTTTGGATGCCAATGTAGGTTCGCAAAGCCATGAGCATTATCAGTAAATCAACATCCGCCATTGTTGATGTTGTGTTTGCTGCTGCGCTAACTTGCTGTATAACGTTGTATACAGTGACATAAGACTTGGCTCTGTGATGGCTCTCTAGCCCATGGAAAGGCAAACCGGTTCTTAGAAGGCTTGCCAGTGGAACCAACTTCAAACCAGCACCAGGTCTGAACCAGCACCCGGTTCTTTCTGGTGGAAAAGGGAGACTAGTTCTCCACTAGGGCTTTAAAGCAGCTTATTAAACTCAAACAATCTTGATTCGATTCGAGTCTTTATTTCCTCTTTTCGGTCTTTTAAAATCAGAGCTTCCTTAATATCTCCCTGCTCACAATTTTCAGTTTTACTAATAACCAGAAACACATCCCCACACCACCACTCTACCACCACCATGTTTCACTGCAACTGTTTCCAGTTTTAAGGAGATTAATGGAGGAAAAGTTTATTCGTACCATTAACTGTACAGTGGGGAATTGCAAGAATTGAGAATGCTGAAATGCTAAAATGCTTGATTTTAGAGTGGTTCTGCAGTAATCTGTGGTATAAACAAACATCACATTTCAATGATATCCTTTCAGATATAACAGCATATTTATAATCACTTATTAATTAGCATCACCATTAACCATTGCCATAATCTTTAAAAACAGTACCGATGATTTAAAAAAAAAAAAAAAGACCAAGTCAGACATACAATGATTTTATTTCACAATGTCAAACTCAAAACCTTCTTCTGACAGAAAGCAGGAGTGCTTGAGATTGAGTCATGCGGCAGGGCTTCAGCGACATTAATATTAATAACTAATGATAACTATTTGCTTAATTGACGAGAATAAGGCTGAACTTTTGGCATGTTTTTGAGCGCCGACTTATTTAAGTGTAGTCTGATTTAAAATGTTTTGCAGGCCTAACAATACGCAATCAGAGAAAATGTTACTGGATATCACATCAGGGTAATACAACAAAGATTATATTACAACTACATTGATATGCCTATTGTGATTTGGTGATTAAACAAGTTTTGCTTGTAATATCTGCTTAGTGTTCATTTTTCTAGTACTAAACAAACAAGTAAATATATAACACAAAGAAATGAAGGAGGAAATGAATGGGCCTGGTTGCATTTTGATGTCTCACTCTTAAAAACTTTAAAACCTGCATAAGATTTTGTGCTGGTAGAAAAACAGAAAACCGCCATGACTAATTATCTGTAATCTTGCCTGTGTGCCGTGTAGAGGGTTTCTGTTGTTTATTTATTTATTTATTTGGTTTAAACCCTGGGAGTACACTTCATCTGATTAAAGTTTTACAATAAACTGTGTTTATTTTGTTGCAGATTTGGGCTATTAGCATTAGTAGGAATGTGGTAGTGATGGAGTCTAGGGAAATGTAGCTAGTAAGGTGGGTGCGATATGAAGGAAAGATCAGAACATGGTATGCATATCGCAATAGAATTTTAGATTTGGATGAGATTACTGCACAAGTCTACTAACAAACTATGTTTTTTGAACTATTAAAGAAAAAAAAAGTCTTAAAAATATCACAACATCAGGATTAATGTTTCATGCTAATATTTAATATATCTAATTATATAGTTATATTGACACATCCCTAGATACAATTGATCTGTTAATCGGAATTGGTGCCATGGATGAACAGAAAAAACAAATAAATATTTTTTTTTTTACTTAAAGGATCAATCAATGGCAACCAATCGCTGAGCAGTGCCGCCCACAGCAACCAATCGCTGAGCAGCGCCGCCCACTGCAACCAATTGCTGAGCAGCGCCGCCCAATGCAACCAATCGCTGATAACTGTTTCCTCCATTTCTTCACTTCCCAACTGCTCACCCCTTCACATTTCTGTGTTCTTAAGAGAAATGTTTTTACATTAAATGTTTACTATAAGAAATAATCTATTATACCACCGGACAGTCATTTGGTGTGCACTATATGTGTACAACAGCACGACTCGTACAGAAGCTACTGCAGCAACATGAACTACAGAGTTATATTAATGGCTGCATTCTAATACTGTACCGTTTCCATAGTAACAGCTCATACACAGGGTCTTGTACAGCTGATGCTCCACTTAGTGCAAGTCTAATAATTAATGGATTCAAGGATGCTGTTAAACAAAGAAAAACATAATCCTTATCCTTACTATATGCCTCCAGTGTCAGCACTCATGAGAGAGAGAGAGAGAGAGAGAGAGAGAGAGAGAGAGAGAGAGAGAGAGAGAGAGAGAGAGAGAGAGAGAGAGAGAGAGAGAGAGCTATTCTGGTGATGAAATGATGGATTTATGGTGGCTTTAGTGCCCAAAAAAAGTAATGTATCTATAGACTGTGAAATGTGAGATGTGTCATTCATAAGTAAATTAATCACTGGCACATCTCTGTGGTATAAGTGAAAGAACACACTCCAGGCAGTGTGATGTTCCATGTGGACATCCCACATTAAAACATAACAAGAAACCATTAACCATGAAACCATTAAACGTGTGACGTTATGTTCACATCACACTCGTGACCATGCCGTTATATGAAGTATCAGCTTATCGGGGATTCAGCCAAGTGCTAAGTGTGCCAATATAGTATAACATAACAGTATAACAGCAATATTGCTTTTCAATAATTCTTCCACAGGTATTGGAACAGCAAGACCAATACTTATGTTTTTGCTTCAGACTAGAGACCTTTAGATGTTCTCAAGGATGAATGTGACAAAAGATCAGAATTTCCTGATCGTTATCTGTGCTTTAAAAAAAACAACAACAAAAAAACAACATTCAACTTGTTTGAACCAAACCATTTTTCAAGTGATTACAAATACTGGATCGAGTGACTGACAGCTGTTTCTTATTGTCCAGGTGTTTCCTGTTAGATTGTTTCTTTAAAAGTTAATCACTATAATTGTCTACTCTTTCTTTGAGCCCAGAGATTCACTTTTAAAAACCACATTTGTTATTAAAAAAGGATAAACTAATGAAGGGAAAACAAGCCACTTTCAAGCTGGGAAACAAGAGAAAATCAAGTGAAGCCATTGAGAAAGCATTAGACAGTCAATACAATGCTTGGAATATTTTATAGAAAACAATAGTATACAAACAATCAGACACTAAACAGGTTGGCTAAAAAAATACAACAGTTAAGAAAGAAACTGAGAGCTGTGAAGGAAAAACCTTAAAAGAACAGTCAGGGACATCAATTACCTCCACCAGGCAGGGGTGAAGGTATCACAAGCTACCCTGTGAAGAAGACTTTAAAATCAGGCCATGGAAAGGCCAAATGGTTGAAGAAGCAAAGATCTACACAGTGACAAACCAACAAAGGACTTCAGAGGTTCCATGTTCTGAGTTGTTTAACACAGCTAGATGTAAATATCAGGAACTAAATGCTGAAATTCAGATCCATCGACTCACATTCAACTTGTTATCTCAAACATCTTCACTGTGTAACACAAAAAAAAAGGACCGTCTTTGCTGTCCCAAAACCTTCAGTGAGAATTGTATATGACAAATTAATATCAAGTAACTAACTGTGTGTGTCGTTTTTGGTCCGCTAGTCACCTCACTCAATTTATAGCCTGTCAGCAAGTCGATATCACATGGGAAAAGTGCATCAGCTGAAAGTTCCTTTCCTTTTTTCATTTTTATTTTAATCAGACATGCAACCTTTTGCATTTTAAGTCAGAAACTCTATTCCTGAAGCGAGTATTGCTAGCACCTTGTCCACCGATTATGTCCCTAGTGTCCTAAAGTTTTCAGTGAGACCAGTGCTAAAGTTAAGACAGAACTTTACATGGTAAAAAAAGACAAGTGGGGTGACCCAGGGACGGGCGAGGGGGTGACGCAGGGACTGGCGAGGGGGTGACGCAGGGACGGGCGAGCGGGGTGACGCAGGGACGGGCGAGCGGGGTGACGCAGGGACGGGCGAGCGGGGTGACGCAGGGACGGGCGAGCGGGGTGACGCAGGGACGGGCGAGCGGGGTGACGCAGGGACGAGCGAGCGGGGTGACGCAGGGACGAGCGAGCGGGGTGACGCAGGGACGAGCGAGCGGGGTGACGCAGGGACGAGCGAGCGGGGTGACGCAGGGACGAGCGAGCGGGGTGACGCAGGGACGAGCGAGCGGGGTGACGCAGGGACGAGCGAGCGGGGTGACGCAGGGACGAGCGAGCGGGGTGACGCAGGGACGAGCACAGGTGAGCAGAGTCATACACAGACATGACGCAGTCATGCACAGGCGAGCGAAATGATGCACACACCAAAACATCGAAGTCCAGTTCTACTACTCATCAGCCCTCTTGGAACACCAATCAGAATAGTGGCCTTGAACTAACTGATCTATATTATTATTATACATTATATGCCATGTCTAATTCCTTGCTCGTTATCCATCGTGACAGAAGTGTCTTCAGAAACATTTGCTGCTCCATGTTACTCGTTTGGATAAGCAAATGAGCCCTGCGACTAGCTGAGGATGCAAAGCAGCCGAGTGACGTCATCTAGCGACTTTCCCCTGAACAGAGAAGTCAGTAATCCGTGTTATTAGTCTATTAATACGGGCTAAAATGTCCGACTCGAGAGGTCTTTAGGCCTGACTGCAGGAACAAGAACAGACATGGCTGATTCCTGTGAAGCACAGAGATGCATCATCACACGCCCACTCCTTCCATTCTTCCATCTATCTATCTATCTATCTATCTATCTATTTGTACACATTCAGCCTCTCATGCAAGGCCGAAAGCTAAATGTTGATGCTCTTCCTATATATTACCTTCTCGTTATGAATGTCTCACAATACAGAGAGACAAATGACTTGGCAAATAATACGACAGACAGACAGAGGCGTGCGTTTGGTAACAGGGCCTGATAAAAAGCAACAGCTAGGCTAATGGCTAGGCTTTTTTGTTTTCTTTTACATTTTGTTCCTGTGTACAAATCCACAAGTCCACGTTTTGTGTCGTGTCACTACAATAGCACTAGTTATTATAGCAAGCTAACTCTAACGCGTGCAAACACAAAACGTTAAAAAACTTCCACTGCTTACTAATTAAGCTCATGTATATTTTGGCGCATTAAACACCAGAAGTGAAGCCCCAGACCACAGAATACCAGTTGCTGCTATACACACACACACACACACACACACACACGTCTAGTGTTCGCCTGAATTATTGTACAGACACAAGGCGTTTGTTTTCTTCATTAATTCAGCCATTTCAGTCTCTTACCTTTTTCAGTAACGTTTTCACCTCGTCCAAATCACCATTTTTCAAAGCCCACATCAGCTCCTTGTCCCCCATGTCTCCTTTCCCTTCTGTCGGGATGTCACTGATGAGCTAAAAGCAACAATTCCAGCTAATAGTTAACGACTCACAGCGCTAGCTAGCTAACTTCAGACCATTTAAAACCCGTATGTTTATTACTGTTATTAGTATTATTGAAATTTAACATGCACGCTGTTTATACACACGTTAACTTGAACATTTAAGATCTAACCGAACAGGTGACTTACTGTGATTAACAGCCTGGATATTTGATTCAGAACAAAGTTTCAAAGACGTTAAAGAGAAGGGGATCCGCCTTAGCTCAGTGAAATTAGCGGCTAGTGACACTTCCGCTACTGAGGCTTGGTTTGATTTCAAATTAAAAGTTCCCGGAAGACAAAATCAAATATTGTCTTCATATTGTTTTTTTTTTTTTATTTTAAAGACGAGAAATTTGATTGATTGGTACAACATGTAGCTCGGAATTTAAACACCCTTTTTAACGTCTCGTAGACGTATTACAGCTTTAGAACACAGGTGATAAATGACTTTTGTGTGAGCTGTCCAGTTTCTCATGAGACAGAGTATTCTGTACAGTGATGGAAATGGCCACACATGAGATATGATTTGATTGACGTCAAAGGTTCCCAGCATTGGTCCTGGGGGGCACCTTTAAAGTGGATGTGTTAGTGCAGGTGAAAACACTAAAATATCAAGGCCAGGACATTTCCTGCTGACACTCTTGTTTAGCTAATCAAATACATAAGAAACACTCTCTCACTCACTCACTCACTCACTCACTCACTCATCTTATACCACTTATCCGAACTACCTCGGGTCGCGGGGAGCCTGTGCCTATCTCAGGCGTCATCGGGCATCAAGGCAGGATACAACCTGGACGGAGTGCCAACCCATCGCAGGGCACACACACTCTCATTCACTCACACACTCAAACACTACGGACAATTTTCCAGAGATGCCAATCAACCTACCATGCATGTCTTTGGACCGGGGGAGGAAACCGGAGTACCCAGAGGAAACCCCCGAGGCACGGGGAGAACATGCAAACTCCACACACACAAGGCGGAGGCAGGAATCGAACCCCCAACCCTGGAGGTCTGAGGCGAACGTGCTAACCACTAAGCCACCGTGCCCCCCACATAAGAAACAAAGTTTTAAAAAATAATAATAAATAATTCTTTTTTAGGCTGTAGAATTTGTCACCAACATTTTGTGACAGCGTTGTATATTTTCTATCCTGAGTCATGCGTTTCAATGAAATATCCTGGGTTGGATTGGTATCGGGCCATGTCTAATTTGTTAATTTCCTAATTTGCAGCTTGACTGACACATTTTTTGTACCATACAGTGATGCTGCTCCCATAACAGCATAAAGATGTAATCCACTGATTGCACCGGCCAATCATTCCAGCTTACTGCTTCTTCCCTAAATAGGCTTTGCATAATTCTGATCATTGCTGTTGGTCACTGTCCTGATGTTGGGTGAAATGTGCTCCAATCAAGTGCTATAAAAGGCATGGCATTGCAAAATAGAGTAATAATGTTCCTTGTTCAAGATTTACCGCCAGACCATCACATTTCCTCCACCATGCCCTGACAGATGGCATCAAGCATTCCTGTACTATCTTTTAATTTGTCATCTAAACACCTCCGCTCATTTGAATGATTTCCTTTTATCGGTTAGCATCCTGGAATCACCAGAGTAAGCTGCTAGCTGAGGATCTGTCACTTTCTTGGGAATTTCTCACATGGAATAGCCTTAATGTATTACAACAACTATACAGTAGACTGATGAGTTTCTGAAGAAAACTCTTTCTTCCTAGATATTTTTAAACCATATTTTACATGTTTTTGTGTAGACCCCATTAAAACTCAGTGTTTCTAACCGTAATAGTCATTAACAACATTAACAGTATCTACATTGTATTTCACTGCCATCAAACACTATTATACTATAGAAAGGTAGCAATTTTGTTTAAAAACTATACATTTTCTGAGTGATTACAGACTTTTGAATGGAAGAGTACATGTTTGAGCCAAGATCTAGATATTGGTATTGGAATGAGTGCAGCTGCATACAAACATTTCCGAACATCTTTTCAACACATGGGATTGTCAAGAAGGATAATAAGATGCAAGAATCTGAGTAACCACCGGCACATGACTAACCCCTGTTTGGTATAAACTTTCTGCTACTGTAGAGTGATTAGAGCATTTGATCGGATGCGTTACACCAAGTGATGTACAAAAAGCTCTAAAACAACAGTTTTGAACTCCTGGATATTAAAAGCACATATAAAATCAGACTTGTGTCATTCAGTGAAAAAAGTCAGATATTTGTGAAAATTACGCGACAGCTAACACAATAATCAGCATGGTATACCGCAAGCTGTATATATATCTTTGTAGAGAACCTTTAAATCTTTTAGATTTTTTTGCTTTTAATTGCACAGAATGCCCTACAAGTCATTGCCATTATAACATCAACTGAATTTCAGAACTTGAATACTGTCTGTGGTGCTAAGGTGGTTAACACCTCTATGGTTGGGAGATTGAACTCCTTGGTTCCTCCTGGATTTCCTCCCCTAATCTACTGGAGGGGATTAGACAAAGAACCCAAAACACAGAATCCATGCACAGGTCATATACTGTATAGTGTGTTGCTGTGGATATAATGGAGCAGCTTCGATGGGATGATGAAGCTGTGGGATTTTTAGTTTATTTTTATAGCCTTATCCTATTCTGAGCTCCATTGTAGAGATCCAAACTCTGTGCCCTGGTTTATGCCTGGGTTCCTCTCACTGGAGACGAGCTGCAGATTTCATATGTCGTTCTATTTGTTTAACGTTGAACAGGCACAGATATGTTTACTTCTAAATTATTAGTTGACTGTAGGGGAGTTTAGCTGTCCATGGGAACAGGGTGACTGATGAGCTAGCACATATTGGAATGAGGAGAGCTAAGGGGCTGAGTGACTCAGAACATTTTGTCCATGATATACTTGGCCCATGGTTAATACCTGACCCAGAACTTTGGATTCTCTTCCTGATTTCCTCTTATGTCAAATAATAGCATTTTATTTCTTTTACATGAGGTCATTTATTTACTATCAATATTCAGAGTGTCAAAAGTTCACGTACACTTCCTGACTATTTATTGGCATTGCTTTTAATTTGCTTAACTCTTGTTATAGCCTTCCACTAGCTTCTTACTATCCTTCCAGAATTTGCCTTGTCACATTCCTCCAGACAGAACTGGCGTATCATTAACGAAACTGAAAGTGAATCTCTTTAGCCTTGACGTATATTAACCTTTAGCCTGAGCTACCATTCCACCAGTACTTAAATTGTACCAGCTGATTGGTTTTATGCACACTACGGTGTCCCATAGACACAGATGCATGAACTCAGGTGATTAATTTCTCTCGTAGGTGAGGCGGAACATCTCACTTGTCATTGTCATTGGGAAGGCAGTGGTTGATATGCGTTCTCTCTGGTTATCTCTTGGTCTACGTCCCAGGAAATGGTACTGTTGTAACATGATTCCGGGAGGATAAGTTGTTTTAGAGCAGTGATGCGATTCCTTGAGTGCCAGTTTTGCTGCTAAGTTAAAAGAATCAATTTCTCAAAATCAAGCATTTGATAATTGAAAGTCAGCCGAGCTCTGAATTCCACACAGTGACATTCCCAGGACCTGCACACGCATTGAGTGCTGTCTAGTTGTCTAGACAGACTGTCTGGAAAATGCATCAGTCCATTACACACACATCAGTGGTCTGGCAGTATTGTAAGATTTAAATTATCTAAAAAAAAAAAAAAAGGCTTTCGTGCAGAATGTCCTGAATTACATTAAATCTACTCATCTGATGCAGTTTAGCTAGCTCGCCCCATTGATAAGCCCCTAAGTAATTTAGTTATCTTTCACTCTCTTAAATGGCTTGCTAGAATCTAAAAAGTGAATTCTCAAATGAACACAGTGGCATCTTTTATCCAGAACAAATAACTAGTTTGTTCATTTCAAGAGCTGATGTGAGATCAGGGCTTGAACTCGCTGACCATTTTCATGAATGTCGTTTTGGACATATTCTTGGCCATGCTAGCCTTGAAATGTTTTTTTTTTCATATAAATAATAAATATATCTGTTTATAAATGTTTGGCACAAAGTACTAACGGCAGCAGGATGTGTTGACATACATAAACAATTCAAATGGGCCATTCCATGTGATTAATTCATGTAACACTATTTATTTTTGGCCAATCTTATTCTCTATGACTTGATTTTCAAAGTCAAGGTTTGTGAAAATGATTGACTTTCATTGATTCCAAGTTGATTCATGTTGATTCAGCCTTATGCTAAGCCCCACAGCCATGGTTCTCTCTGGTCCCAATGTCATCGTTTCATTCGGCCCATGACAGCTGACTGGAGCTTTGGCTTCTCACTCAGTCTCGACAGCTCAGTCTCTGATACTCTGATTGTCCCGTGTGATAAACAATCAGAAATGATTGGAGTATCTCAAAACAGGGCCCATTTTGTTTGCCTTCTTCAAATAGATGAAAGCTTGTTCCTATAAGTTTTTGTAAGACCTTCGTCAGGAAACAATTCCAAAAAACATCTGTAGGTCTTTGGCTATGTTGGGAAATCTCCACTCCTTCACTGAACTCATTTTATTTTGGTCCATTGGGACATTGATACTATATCTAGAGTGTGACCAGATGGCATATAAAAAAATGTAATTTTTCACCTTTAACATTGAACAGATATTTCAGAAGCTTGTGTTGTAGCCATGGGATGTCAAAGATGATGGTTACTTGGCTTAAGATATATCAGGATGTTTTCAAGCACCAACAATTTAATATCCTCCTCTGGGTCTTCTATCCAGCACCTGAAACTGTAGAGGTCTTGGCCTCTACTTGATTTGATCTTTACTTGTAGCTGCTCAAATAGATTATAGTTGAAACTGTCTGGTGCAATACAACATCCCGAGCTGCCACAATAGATGCAAAATAAGAATGATAATATATATTTCTTTGAAGGGCACCTTCACCGAAAATATCCATTTAACATCGAGAAGCTATTTTATAAAGACAGATTATTATGTTTGTTTACATGAAAATATTCAAGATGACAACATTTTTTCTAAAGTATATTATGTAAAGCTTACATTTTGCAAGGGTGGGTAGGGTTATCCTCTTTCCAATGTCTGGGGCAGGGGCAGAAACTTTGGGTTATAAAGAAGCGTGTCAGTCTAATTAAAGTGCTGGTGCTCAATTTATATTCAGAACAATTATGTAACGTCTTTACAATAGATGTTTATTTATTTAGGAAGCTCAAATGCCTAGAATTAGTCACAGGAAATGGATTTTTCCTGTCAGCTTTGTAAGAAGCGAAATACAGTAAAACAGTCTGTCCTGATTTGCATTGCAAATGGTGCTTGATTCCATACAGTATGCTTGTGCAGTCATTCACGGGTTAATATTATCATGTACAAGACATAGTACTAACACTCATAACAAACAAAAGGCTTCTTATAAGACTTACAGTACTAAGGACCTAATTGCATCTGTCAGGTCCAAACACGGTGTGCATAAATAATACAACAAATTCAAATAAATAATGAATCAATCATTTTGTGTACTTTAATGACCAAAATACAACAAGATGTATGATGATGCAATTAAGTTGACTACTAAAAATCATACAGGTGCAAGTTATTTTGTTATTCTAAATCATACTGGAATGTGTGGCAGGAAGGGGAGAAAAGCCTAAAGTGCGATCGTACTGCATCAGTAAAGAAGTAGAGAAGTAGTATTGGAGGCTTATTGGTAAAGGCATTGGGACACTGTTCAGTTACTTCGAGTCTCGGGTCCACCAAGTGTACACCGCTGGGTCCTTCAGCAAGGCCTTTAACCTTTATTTGCTCAGTTAAAGGTGGGGTCTCCGTTGTTTGAAAGCCAATGTTGACATTTGACAATCACCAAAACAAACACGCCCCTTAACCCAAATTGATCCCACCCCTGTTTTGATAGCTCCGCCCACACATACACCAGACAAGTATAACCCATGTATAACCCAGACAAGTATTATGGCGGAACCTGCTGGGGTAGCTGACCAAGGGTATATTTTTATCAATAAATGAACACAATGAGTAATATTATGGTAATACAAATGTGTTTCTGTAGTACCGTGTGTTGTACCGTGGAAGGTTTATATCCGTTTCACGCGGAAGACGTTCAGTTCTCTCCAGCACTGGAAAGCTGATCCTATATTAACACGGGTCCTACTTCTTGCCTTATCGTAAACCTTTCTTCGCTTTCTTTCTTTGTTTTTATCCGCCATGTCAATGTTAAAACCGCTTTCTGCTGATGTCACACATGCGCAATGAACACTCTCTTCGCCCATATTGACAAGACACGCCCCTTTCTGCTCATTGGCTACACGTTAGTTTGTTTTTGTTTACTTTGGCCGCCCAACGCAGTTTTCTGAAGCATTTCTCAAACAACGGAGACCCTACCTTTAAGTAAAAGAAAATTAGATAAAATGTATGTTACTGTCAGGACTTAGCCCGGACTTTGGCCATGTGCATCTGTTTACGTTCCTCGTCACGTGTCTGCCCTGCCTTCGTCTGCTCCTCCCTGTCTACACACCTGTTTCCTATTGTGATTACCCTGTGTATTTAACTGTGCCACGTTGCCTTGTGCAGCGCGGAATCTACTGTTGTTTTGTCCTGTTGTTCTGTTGTCAGTCTGTGTTATGTTTCATGTTTCTTTTGTTAAATTAAACCCCGTTTATTTTGCTATCCTGCGTCTGGGTCCGCTTTTACCCTGCGTCTGTGACAGTTACACTAGGTAAGGATGTCTGCCAAATGTTATATAAAATTCTAAATGCATCAAAACCCAGGCTTTACAGAATTTAAGAAAACACTATAAAAGTTTTAATGCAACTAAAACAGTCACTGATGACACTTTCAGGAACTACTCCCATTCTCAGATGAATGCTACACCCCCGTATGTACAGCTGTGATTGCATTAGATTCCGGCGTAATGCATCGTAATGATGAAAGTCAAGCGCAATGCGATAGGGAATTACATTCTCTTGTCTTGCAAAGTCAGCATTTAATTCATAAAAGAACTATCCTTCTGATTTGAAGATAAAGCACCAAAAATGTGATGCGATGAAGGCTTTGCTATTCAGTGTGGCACGTTGTCTTTATGCCACGCATACGAAGCAGTACTGTCTGTTTATTACATTTACCGCTAAGATTACTTTGTGGCAAAGTACATTAGCATTACTCATTCAGGCTTTGTTCTGTTTGTACAGTGTGTCTTTGATAACATTGCATGATGGACAATCTACTGAACTGCTAGTATCAATATGGGCTACACGTGATGGCCAGCATAGAATTCAGAATGGATTACATTTACATTAGTCAAATTCATGTGCAAAGGAGACAATCATGTACATTTTCTAACCCTGCAATCACTTAGGGCCATTATACAACCAAAAGTTGGAATTTCATCATTTACATGGTAAGAAGAGGTAACCCCCATTGCCAGTGTGAAGGCAAAATTGTTGAAGTGGGTTTTAAAAATACGTATGGGATTGGGCAGACACCCTTCTTAAAAGCGACTTGTATCTTGTTATACAGCTAAGCAATTGAGGGTTAAGGGCTTTGCTCAGTGGCCCAGAGGTGGCAGCTCAGTGGCCCTGGGATTCATACTCACAACCTTCTGATCACTAGCCCAACATCTTAAGAACTGAGCAAAGACTTCTTCTAAAAGCAATGATTATTATTTATGTTTTCTGTGTGTATTAAAATGTTGCACTACCATGTTGTTGCAGAGTGTTAACGAGTTTTAATTATTTAACACTGCACTTTTTAAGAGTGTCTGCAAAAAGCTTTCATCTGCTTTCACAGAAAAAAATGGTCCATCTTGCACCTAGTTTGAGCCTTTGAGGGAACCAGTAATGGTTTAGAAATCCAGGACCACGCAGTAAGCCATCTTGTATATTTGTCAGACACTGAATCATTATGCACTCCACTCAGAGCATATAAACACTACTCTGTTTCTCTGTGTATCCCTATCTCTCTCAGTGGCTCAACTCATCCCGCTCCTCACCTGTCTCATTACCATTTTCATTACCTCTCCTTGTTTCTGGATGGGTCTGTGTAATGAAAAACATCTTAAAATACACAGATAAAGCCTCAGTCTGAGTGTGTGTCTGTGGTGTGTGTGTGTGTCTGTGGTGTGTGTGTGTGCATGTGTGTGTGTGCATGTGTGAGTGAAAGGCTAAATGAACCACTAATGACCCTGCCAGATTAAAGTTGATGCATAAAATATGCCCAGTCGATAAAGTGCAAGGCAGAGTGTGCAGTTCACAACCCACTAATCGGTTACAGAAGCCTCTCATCCATTGCACCCTTAACTCCTCTCTCACCTCACGCTGAAAACACACATTATGTTGTAGCGGTAAACTCTAGGCAATGATAAAACTCTGGAACACTGTCATCACATGAAATAATCTCAGGGCAAAATCAATCTGGCCACTGGACCATAGAGGCTGAAAACATTCAATACAATTGCAGGCACCCAGTAAAGATGGAGCTATAAAACCCATTCCTCTCTAATTGCTTTTCCTTTTTTTAAAATTATATATCTTGGATTATGACAATTAGGTTCCTTGTTTTGTAAACAGAATTATAATGATCTCCCAGAGCAGGATTCTGTGGGCTTCCTCCAATTACTCCGGTTTCCTCTCCCAGTCCAGGAAATCTCTAAAATGCATTTTTTCCCCCACCCGAGGGGGTCACCCTCCTTATGCCTCCTGTCCCCTTGGATAGGCTCCAGGATCTTTTAGAAAGGAACAGTGCAGTGTACTTACTGTATTTTTATATCTCTGAATATTATACTAGTTTTGAAAATGACTACCTTTAGATTGCTGCCTTAAAGAGGGGATTAAAATAAACAGCATGGTGCAGTATGTGTGCTTTAAGGCAGATGGCCGCTGGTCCTTTTTAAATTACCACAGCAGACACCTCCTTCTCAGTCTTTGCAGTTGAGTGGTGCTATTGGAGCACTGAGGACGTGTTAAGAATCCACCAACCAGATGGAATTAAAGAAAATTTCTTCTTGTTCTTAAATGTTCGCTTTTGCTGATCTACAAAAACAGTGAAGTGACATTCATCTATATGAACTGTCAAGCACTATGACAATATTCACCATAATCAACCCATCTGCCTTGGCTGTACAATGGTGTGAAGGATAATGTGTTGAGATGCACATGCACGCACAGATGTGTAAGTGTAAGTTTAGGGAGTTTACCAAATGAGTACATTGCCCAATGATTCAGCAACTACTGTATGCCTTGTAACCCTCCATAAGCCTTAAGATGGCTATCAACATTTAACAAAAATTTGTTCCCTTTACTTCATGTAGTTGTCAGAACAACTGGTGGCTCCGTCCTAAATGGACAGGATAATTTGTCAGACTCAGTCTCAGCCTTGCCCCTCAGGCTGTATTTCCAACTATGATCTACTGTACCAGTCCAAGAAAGTGTTCATTATTGTCTAGACCCAGTGCAGTACCTAGTTCCTAAAAACAAGAGTTTACTTCAGAGACTGCTAGATAGCTTCAAGTCTCCTTCTGCATTACATGTGAAGTTAATGGGAGCATAGTCTCATTATTGCTTTTCTAAAGGGGCAAGGACCCTCCAACCACCGTGGTCCACCAGAAGCCTGGCATGAACCCCACTTTTCCTGGAGTTCCTTAAGGATACTTGTTCTAAATTGAAATGCTTGACTCTGGAAACTGCCTTCCTGCTAGCTATCACTTCAATTCTAAGAGTTATGAAGCTGCTTGTTCTTGCAAGAAGATTTTGTGTTTTTAGCCAGAATCTGGGGTGACTTTGTGGCTAAATCCAGGATCCAGATTATAATCCATGGTTATATCACTCAAACTATATAAATCAGTCAAGTGACCTACAGATCATTCCTTTCAGTACTGAGTATAAGTCCAGCGATTTTATTTGAATTACACATCATGATTTTGATCTTCAGATGACAGAAACTCTTGGGTCTAAGCAGCCTGGAAACTGAATGGTGGACATCATTACAGGCAGGCAGAATGCACATGCTACACAATATGGAGTATCTTCTCTTCATAGATCTTTTTTAGAAGTGTTTTGCCACGGGCGGTCTGTGCTACCAGGGTGGAAATCACCATTAGACATGTTACAGATAATGTAAGGTTAACATTGCCTTTACAATGGTGTGGATTAAAGAGTTATCTCTGAGCACAATTTAAATCCTTGATATCTGCAGTGTTCTTCATCTTTTTGAACTTACACCACCTTGGTGTGAATGTTCTGTGGGAAGATTGTTGTACAGGGAACTTTAGGGATGACTGTGGAGTGGTGGGATGCTTTACGTCCCAGGTAGCCCTCAAGTCTGTGTCACATTCTGGCTCTCACTTTTAGGTATGCTGTCATAGCTAGTTTTGCCAGAGTCCCTGACTGCACCTTGCACATAATGCACATTGTCCATCACATGATTACAATAATACCCAATAACACTCCCTCCCCTTCTCTCTCTCTGTCGAACTACACATGCCACTTCCGAGCTCCCAGTGTGAGCGCCTCATCTTCCAGATCTACTTCATCAATCCTGACGCCCTACCCCTGGTTGGAGTATCATCGCCCGGTGTGCACTCTGCCGAGAATTGATCTGCATGGCCAGCCAGTGACTCATGGGATTGGGATGGGGCCACCGTTGCATCAGAAAGCTTTGTGGTCGGGTCTTCATCAGCAATCATTTGAAGAATTCAGCAAAAGGAAATCAGTGTTGGGTCTGTGGTGAACTCAGAATTTGCGCTGACCCATTAGTTCACTTAACTACAAACTGTTGTAGAAATTACATTATTTACATTTACATTGTTTTCTGTACAGTGTCACTCAAATGAGGATGAGGTTCCCTTCTGAGCCTGGTTCTTCTGAGCCCTTCTGAGCCTCTCAAGGTTTCTTCCTCATAACATCTCAGGGAGTTTTTCCTTGCCACCATCACATCTGACTTGCTCATTAGAGATAGTTGTTAAAGATATATAGTAACTTAATTTTCAACTATATATTTATTTATTTATTTATTTTCTCTTTCTATACTTCTGTAAAGCTACTTTGAGACAACGTGAATTGTTAAAAGTGCTATACAAATAAAATTTAATTTAATTTAACGCAAATGCTCAAATAGTTATTCATCACTGTATGTGGCTTTGTTGCAATTACAGTATGCAAATGCAATTATGTATTTACTATCAGATTATACACTCACTATCCACTTTATTAGGTACACCTGTCCAACTGCTCGTTAATGCAAATTTCTAATCAGCCAATCACATGGCAGCATGGTCAAGACGTAGACATGGTCAAGACGATCTGCTGCAGTTCAAACCGAGCGTCAGAATGGGGAAGAAAGGCGATTTAAGTGACTTTGAACGTGGCATGGTTGTTGGTGCCAGATGGGCTGGTCTGAGTATTTCAGAAACTGCTGATCTACTGGGATTTTCACACACAACCATCTCTAGGGTTTACAGAGAATGGTCCGAAAAAGAGAAAATATCCAGTGAGCGGCAGTTCTGTGGGCGCAAATGCCTTGTTGATGCCAGAGGTCAGAGGGGAATGGCCAGACTGGTTCAAGCTATAGAAAGGCAACAGTAACTCAAATAACCACTCGTTACAACCGAGGTATGCAGAAGAGCATCTCTGAACACACAACACGTCGAACCTTGAGGCGGATGGGCTACAGCAGCAGAAGACCACACCGGTACTAGTAAGGTGTACCTAATAAAGTGGATAGTGAGTGTATATTAAACTGCTAAAATTTTTTTTTTGATTGATTTTTTTTTTTTTTTTTACCTTTTAACTTAAATACATTTGTATTTAACACCTTCAGACATTTTTAGGTGCACCACAAAAAAGTACTTTTTTTTTGTTGTTTTTCCATAAGTGGGTTCAATTCTACATTTGTTTTATTCAGCTGTACTTGACAATGTTTGTTGCTGTGTGCTGCTGACCTCATTACCTCTATTCTCTCCCAGCTCACTTCCATAATAATGCTGCTCTTTATACCTTCATCCATCACTCAGAAATGTGTACACTAAAGATAGTCCCTGACTTCGTACTGTAGATACACACATTTATCGGATGTGGAAATTACATTAAAAGTTTTTCAGATGGCCCCTAAACCAGTGATGCTGCAGGTGAGATGTGTGTGTTTAGTTACTCCTTCTATATCCCTCTCCGGAAATATATGATTGTCTCTAAATCCCTAAATCTCTCTTTTAGTTTTTCTCTCATTCATTGTCTCTCTGCCTTTCCTTGCTGTCTAGGATGAGTTCTCTCTCTCTCTCTCTCTCTCTCTCTCTCTCTCTCTCTCTCTCTCTCTCTCTCTCTATCTCTCTCACTCACTCTCTCTCTCACACACACACACACACACACACACACCACATTCATTCTCTGTTTGTTAGGAACATTATTAAAGCAGTTTCTGCTAAAAGGCTCATTAATTAAGATTAGGTCTTTAGCTGTTAAGTAGCTGAAGTAGAAAATATTGAATTTTTTTTTTTTACTCCTTTTTACCTGCCACCCATTTCCACCCTGTACACAAATCATGCTCACATTATCCATGGAGCTCAGTTATTGTTGGTGTTCAATGATTTTTATATCCAGATGCGGTAGTCCTTGAATTAAGGGCATTGCTTTACATTGATATTTAGATACAGATGAAATGTTTGTTCTGTACATTACTTGAAAGGTGACCCACATACTTAATATAGCCACATCATTAGTTGAGTTTATATATTTCGCCCTCTTTTATAGCTAAAAAAAATGCTCTCAAACCCAAAGGTCCACAACATTTAATTAACTCACATTTTAAGTAAATAAAATATATTAGATTTTAAACTCAGATTTTCAGCATATGTTTCTTCGGTAACTGTAATGCTTAAATCAATTGGTATTAGTCCATTAGAGGCAAGTATTAACTCCTAGGAATAATTATAATCATTGATCAGTAATAATTGGACACTACAAAACCTATGAATGTTGTTCTGTGGTATCTGGCACCATGAATGTTGTTCTGTGGTATCGTGGGGTCAGCACGGTGCCTTAAGTCTTGACCGGTCTCCAGCTACGCAGCCCCATACACCTCAAACTGTGCTGAGCACTGTGTGTTCTCCCAGAACCTCTAGAACTGACTGTTTACTTGGTGAAAAATGAAACCCACCCCATGTCAGGTGCACTGTGGCATGATAATCAATATTATTCACTTCACCTGTCAGTGGGTTTTATGTTATGTCGGATATATTACATTACCTATAAATTATTTAGTAACTACTGTGAAACTAACAGAAAAAGTACAGAATGTATCCATCAGTATGAAGTAATATAAATCTGGACCTGCAAACGAATTCTGGGACCTTAAAGGGTTAAACGATTCTCAGAACTCACTGTGACCCATTTGATGAATTGTAGTCCTCGAAAGTCCTTTCTCATCCAACATATAAAATATATTTAAATTATTCCTAATACATCTTCCAAGTAAGAATTGAGCCAAAGTTTGAAGTTTAAGGGCTGAGTAAGCAGTATTGTGTGAGTGAGTGACTAGTAGAAACAAGGACAAAATATTGAGAGATGAGTATAAAGCCTTCTTCAAAGCCAGACAATGAAATTGAAATGTAAATGATGGAACTTGACTTCAGGGACTGTTCATTAAAATTGCATGAGTCTATGTCTATAATATACAATAGACAGAATGGTCTACACACTTTTTGTTGGTGTATTAAAATGAACCCAAGAAAAATCACATCAGAACTTTTTACTATTTCAAAATAAAATGACAATAAAAACCGGTTGAAAAGTCTTTTTGTGTAAGAGTTTATTACCTTGCCATTATTACCTTATCTTGACTATCATTTTCTTGGAAAAACATTATAGATCCATCAAATTGAAACCATTGATGAAACCAAGAAGATATGTAGAAAATCCTACAGAAACAGCTGGATCTTTATTTGGGGATAATCCAACTGTAGGAGAATTACTTTTGAACATAAGATTGCCTCATCCACAATTATAAAAGGGTGTGCATACTTATGTTTTACAGATTGTTCCAAGTTTCAGATTGTTTTTTACTTGAATTTTAGATGTTGTAATTTTACATTGAGGGTGGAAAAAGTTCTGGCATAATTCTGGATTTCCAATCAAATGCTTAGAGCCCGCATGTGCCAGCCCAGAGCATCCTCCCTGGCCGCACACCCGCTGGCTTGGCCATGTCCTCCGCCTCCCTTCTGACCATCCGACGAGAGCTATTCTCCAGTTTGATCCGAGGGCTGCAGGCTGGAGATGACCACGAGGTAAACCCCGCACCTGATAGCTTGACGTAATTGCGGGCGACCTTCAACAACAAGGAGTCGCTATAGAGGATGCAGAGCAGCTGGCACAAGACCGTCAGTGCTGGAAACAACTAGTTCATCTGGTCGGCTCAACGCACAGGGATGGGACACCCCCCTACCCATCACAGGAGCCAAATTGATTGAAAATTGATCTTAGTTATATTTTTTTACATCAAAAAAGGGTTTGTTGATATTTTATGTACATGACACGTGTGTGAGATCAGTCAGGATAATTCTAATGCATTTGTGTGTGTGTGTGTGAGTGTTTTATTTGACCGTGTGTATTTTTGCAGGTCTGTGATGGTTTTCATGTAGGTTATGATCCTCCTCTATGGCAGCACGTGCAGACAGCGTTTGTTATCCACACTGCTCTGTTGAGTTGCCCAGGGTTAATGAGTGTGCATGCATGGCACTCCTACACACAAAGCTAAGATCACTCCAAAGCAGACTGAATTAATGTGCTATTTCTCATTATCCTTGGTTTTTCTATAGCACTGTAAGCAACCTGGAGTTGTGTCAGCAGCAGACACACAACTGATCTTTACTGGCTCATCATATGAATATGTTCTTTCTGTCTGAGCCACAGGGTTTAGAGTCCAGTGACTCATAACTGATGCAGCATTATTGAATAAAATGATTCATCAGTCCAACATCACCAAATTGACACTAAGCTAAACATTCTACAGGGTCCTTCAGCTAGGCTAACAATAATACTAAAGTGTGTCTGATGTCTGATTAGTTGATTTTGTTACAGAGCTGAAGGCTTTTAGACTGGCATACCAACCAGGGTGTATTCCACCTCACACCCAGAATACATGTGGGAAAAGACCACCTGGTTGCACACCGAGAACATTAAATCTCACACACAGTTTTAATCGGACCTTTGATAAAACCAATAACTGGTGTAAGACACAAGCACCAACTGCCACATCATTTAATGCATCTCACTTGATGTGGTGAACAGTCTGAAGTAGATAGCATGCAGACCAGTCCAGCAGTATCAGCCCAAGCATGAAGCATTTAGTCTGGCTTCACCTTTTTATTTTTTATTTTAGTGGCAGAAGCTGTCCTTCAGGCTGGATTAATGGCGCTACAGAAAAATGGTCGCTTGGCTGAGGCCTGGCATTATATTTTCATATGCAGATTGGAGGTTCTTTGCTTCCAGCAGGAGATTGTGCCATCTGGAGTTGTCTCAGTCTCTGAGAATTATGCTTTGTATAAGCGATAGAGCTACCCTCATATTCTTGTCATAAGATGGCTGTCTTCAAATTTGAGGACATAAACACATGCTCTTGCACTTCATCACTCCCACATCTGTATCACATTTTATAGATAGAGCACAACAATAACACCAATATCACCTCTATTATCTAAATCATTCGCATGGCCTGGGTAACGCCACAGCGCAGCCACATCAGAACACCAGAAGTGAAACTTTAAAAAAACAGATATGTAACAAATAAATTTAAGCAGATCATTATAAATTTATTACAAGATTATTAAAGAATTCAATTCAAAAATCAAGAGTGAAAAAGTGAAAAGTGAAAAAGTGACGTGACATACGGCTAAGTTCGGTGACCCATACTCAGAATTTGTTCTCTGCGTTTAACCCATCCAAAGTGCACACACACAGCAGTGAACACACACACACCGTGAACACACATCCGGAGCAGTGGGCAGCCATTTATGCTGCAGTGCCCGGGGCTGCAGGGGGGGAGCAGTTGGGGTGGTTCGGTGCCTTGCTCAAGGGCACCTCAGTCGTGGCCGGCCTGAGACTCGAACCCACAACCTTAGGGTTAGGGGTCAGACTCTCTAACCATTAGGACACGAATTCCCCTACATGTAGGATACTGAGAATAACAACTCAAAAACCCAGGAAGAAACACAGACAAGACTTCACAAACGGAGTGTGTTTGGGAAACGTTGTATACATCATCAGTGAATAAGAAAGAATCTTGGGAATTCGAAGGAATGTCTTTGAACTGAAGCAGACTGAGAATCTAAGTATATATAGTTCCATTTCCGAGCAGATACCAACAATAACTGACTAAAAATATGTCTTTTTGATGTGTTTTTTTTTGAAGGTCTCAGTAATGATTAAGTTCACAGATAATTACAGTCATTTCAAAATCAACTCCTCACTATGCAAGCTTCATCTTAGAATAAAGACATATGCAGGATATGTGTTTAATAAAGAATGAAAAGAAAGAAAGGAATGCTCAGAAGAGCAAACATTAAAAGTTACTGTGTCAAGATTTCCAAGTTTTCTGTCGATTCATTTCGTTTTCAGTTCCTGCCGTCTTTAAATTCCCTCCAAATCCCATTGTGGAGTTTACAGAAAAGACTTTATGCGATTGACTTGTTATGAGGTAATGAGTTTGGGCTGTTAGAAATTTGTGCCATATGGAGGGATGTGTAAAGAAAGCTAGACAATGTATTAATAGAGTGCTCTAGAGTACCGTTTAGATAAGGACACAGCTAACATTCTCTTGCTATCAATCAAAGTTTCTGTTACAAAAAAGACCAGATTTAGCCTTGTAGAACCAGTAACACAAAAATACACATATGGCTGCTGGTTTATCTCTTTCTCTGTGGAAATCAATTGTGAATCCTCCTACAGGGACCATAGAAGCCCAGCTCATAGCTGCCGGCTAGAACATTTCGCGGCCCACTCATGTTCTATATATAAATATGCCAGAACAATAATAATATATCCCCACGTAAACATTCACAGTGCTGACAGGAGCGTACTTATCATATACAGCACACTCATCAAAAATACACACAGAAGATTACATTCAATGTGTTCATTATTTCGATTTTTTCGTTGGTTATGAGGTCAGCACCAGAGGTATAATAAAGTCAGCTGGAGTACAAAGCTGATAAATTGATTTTTTCCAGAAAGTCTTCAGGATATGTAAGTGAGAGGGTTTATGTGTGTGTTTGTGTGTGTGTGTGTGTGTGTGTGTGTGTGAATGAGAGGGAGAGGGACAATGCCAAGTTATAGCTGTACAGATTCTCTTTTACACACTGCTAGCTGGGAGTACTTAGAGCATTCAGGACCCTTCAGCCATGTGCAGTGGGAATTCTGCTTCTGTCAGCTATGTGGATATTGTATAATATTCTTGGGTGTTGTGTAGGTTGCTGTCTGTGGTGCTGATGTTTTGGATTTCTGGTTGCAACCTGCTGATCCTGCATCATTACTGGCACTTCAGGGTGTCGTAGTGTCTCAAGGAGAGGCCTGGTATACCAGTAGTAACACGTAATATATACACAGAACTTAAGGAGCAATAATGAAAGCCTTCATTAGCATGGAGAGACACGTACAGAAGTACACAAGTAGATGTACATCCGACGGAGTTCACTCATGAGTCTTGGCCTAGAAGTCCAAACAACTCACTACAGCATTTCTAAAGCATACTGTAATTGGAGAACATAAATAACAGGTGTCGGATAAGAACTGTGGGAAGACTCAGACCAATCAGTGGGCCATCTGGAACCAGTCCACGGCGTTTATGATTCCCTCTTGATCTCAGCTCTGTGTTTTTTCTTGTTATGTCTGACAGGTTTCCATTCAGATTGACTTGTTAATTGAAACTTTGGTCCAGGGCTAGCTTTGTTTGGATTGGTTGACTTTTTACATTACCAGCTGCTAATGATATAAAAGTGCAGAAATAAAAACAACTCATCAGCCTTAACATTGGCTTTACAATGTACCACAATTTCTATTTAAATATAGAAATCACATTTATTTTAAGAATTTGATTAGGAACCAGATGTTAAATAACAACAAACACTCTTCACTTTTATGTCACTTTTAATGTACTTTTATTTCTCTGGCTACTCCAACCATTGGTACCTCACTCCCTCCTTCCACCCCTTTTGCTTAAAAAAGCCTGTAGCCTTCAACATGCAAGTTGTATTACATAAGCTAGTAACTTTATTGCTTTTTGTTGTTGTTGTTATTTAGTTGTATTGTATTTGGTATTGTATAACCAAAAAGATCGAAACACAATTGGATCACTGCTAAACTAAACAAAGATTGGCCAAAAAAAAATGGAAAGATTGCCAGAAAGGTTTTGGCAATATTTGTAAAAATAAATAAATAAATGTAATCTCCTGCATCCATTTTGCATTCATTGCTCCAGCAGACTATGATGCTATTCAGCAGTCACAATTGTGTTCTTATTCACCAGCAGAATATAAATTGACTTATGATATTTACAAATGGATTATTTTATTGCTGCAAGTCTGATATGAAGGTAGTCAGAATACAGGTGGCTTTCAGGAAGACATACTTTTACCTCTGTGTGGATAACCTTAAACAGAATTTTAGTAGTTGAAGTTAATGACCTGGGGTGTCTCAAAGAGAAGAAATGGGTTTGATATCACCAGTTACTTTGAAGAAATAAGTATTTGTGTGGAACTAACCATTTTAGTTTTTGCTTCCAAATCTTTCTACAAATATATTGCTCCTTAAATCATAAATGTATTTTAGCTTATATTTTGTGCTTCTGACCGTTGATTTGGATGCAGGCCTTCAGTAATGGTTTCAAGGAGACCGGTGACTGGAAGCTCGCTGCTACATAAAAATATAAACAAAAGCTGCCAGAACGACCCCTAGTGTAAAGGCAGATCATTGTCTAAGCAAACACTGACACAAACAAGCACAAATTTTATTTTTTGGGTTCTGGTAAAAAAAGAGTTAAACACACCAATTATACTATATTATTAGATTATACTAGATTAGATTAGATTCCGAGGGGGGCATGGTGGCTTAGTGGTTAGCACGTTCGCCTCACACCTCCAGGGTCGGGGTTCGATTCCCGCCTCCACCTTGTGTGTGTGGAGTTTGCATGTTCTCCCCGTGCCTTGGGGGTTTCCTCCGGGTACTCCGGTTTCCTCCCCCGGTCCAAAGACATGCATGGTAGGTTGATTGGCATCTCTGGAAAATTGTCCCTAGTGTGTGAGTGTGTGAGTGTGTGAGTGCGTGAGTGAATGAGTGTGTGTGCCCTGCGATGGGTTGCGATGGGTTGGCACTCCGTCCAGGGTGTATCCTGCCTTGATGCCCGATGACGCCTGACGCCGAGGAAGTTCGGATAAACGGTAGAAGATGAATGAATGAATGATTAGATTAGATTCGATTAGATTAGATGCAGCTCTGATGTTATTGAGCATACAGTAGTAAAATTAGAATGACACCAAAATGCAGGTTGCATCTAATCAGAAGTGTGAAGAGACAATGAAGTGCAAGTGACAACAATTTCACCCCAAACATTCACCCTTGACCAATGCACAGTACTGAGAATTGCTAGAATACAGAAGCAGCTTTGGTTTTCTGTGCTGGATTTATGCCTCAGGTACTATATTATTGTAATGTGAAGTGAGAAAACTCTATACCCCATTGAACCTTATAGTGTTTACCTGCACCTGGAGGAAAATGAGAAGCACCTGCTGTGGGATAGTTATGGCTCAGTAGTTCAGGTGTTGTGTTAATGATTAGAATGTCGTGAGTTCAAATTCAACAGCAAAAAAAAAGCACTGATAGTCAATTGAGTTAAGAACTTCACCCTTAAATGCTCAGCCCTGAGGCACTTTGGGAAAATGTGTTAATTAACCAAGTGAGGTTAATTATCTGGATCATCTGGAATAGAACAGTTTTTTCAGCATTTCTGTTAGTTGTCATTTCTGCAAGGTCCAGGTGAAATTTAATCCATACTTTGCCTAAGGCAGGTTATTCAGCCACAGAAGCTGAAAAGATCGGATTTTCCGCTTACGTTGTGCCGTATCACACCACCCCATTGTGTGATTATTTTCATGCAACCACACAGTCTGTACATTGGTACTGTAAAACTGGTACTGTACACTTACTGTACATTGGTACTGTAAAAATTAACATGTCAATGCATGAGATTCACTTTAAATCACTTTAACACTAATGTAGACAGAGACACTAAAAAAATGAGCTTTTAAGATAATAGGCTGCTGTTAATCAGGTATTCAGGCCATTTAGCACATGTCCATAGTGCAAAATTAAAATATTCAATTCAGTTCAATTCAATTGATTTGTATAGTGCTTTTAACAAGTCACACTGTCTCGAAGCAGCTTTACAGAAGTATAGAAACAGAAAAGAAAAAAGAAATAAATATAAATAAGAATAAAAAAAATGAGAATAAAAATAAATGGATGAATACATACATTTAAAGATTAAAATAAATTTAACAATATGAATTTAAAATTTAAAATACTTTATATCTAACCCTAATGATTAAGCCTGAGGTGATGGCAGCAAGGAAAAACTCCCTGAGATGTTATGAGGAAGAAACCTTAGGAGGAATCGGACTCAGAAGGGAACCTCATCCTCAGTTGGGTGACACTGGACAGGAAATAATGTAAATGTAATAATGTTATTTCTACAAAAGATTATCAAGTCAAGTCAAATCAAGAAGCTTTTATTGTCATTTCAAGCATATATAGCTGTTACAGTACACCGTGAAATGAGACAACGCTTCTCCAGGATCCTGGTTCTACATAAAACAAAGACAGAGCTAAGGACTCAGTAAGTCCTAGATACATAAAGTGCAACTGTGTAACCTGGTGCAATAATAGTGCAACCGAGAGCGCCTGAGGAACTAATGGGTCAACACAGACCCAACACTAATTCCTTCCTGTCAAAATAGAGAAAATCCATGGATAAGAAATACCTTTTACACTCAAGTATGTCAGTGGATAAGGATGTCTTAGTTTGCAAATTCAAAGTAAATTTAAGCATAACGGAAGTACAACCTTTTTAACCTCTCATTTAAAGCAAATCTCAGCTGTGGCGAGTCGAAGGGTGCTCCGGACTACAGCGGCACTGACTTGTGACTAATTTGGCAGGCAAAATAACCTGGATATCACTGTGAACCTCATAGACAGTGCATGAAACTTTTTGAATGTTATCGACTAGTTTTATGTAATCGAATGTTAAATCAAGTTGTGATCTCAGTGTTATAAATTCCTGTGTAAATTAAGATAACAAAATTGTATTAACTTTCAGAGTTGTGGTCTGTAATTGGCATTCCTTGAAAACGTTTCACGGAATGATAATTTAGTTTAGTTTAGTTTATTTAGCAGCTACAGAAATGATTTGCTAGATTTATTTATGCTAAAGGAGATTCGGTGAGTAGCTAATAAATAGACTAAATAATCAGCTACATCAAAGGTAGACTTTATTAATGTTTAGGTACGAGAAGAAGATTTGAGACACCTATGTCTAGTAATCTTACTATTAATGCTTTGCAAAGACATATTTTATAAAGGTGCACTCACAACCTCGGGGCATTTTGAGTAGTAATCTGTTACATCTGTGTGGTTTCAGTCAACAGATCATTAAATGGGAAATTTACCTGCTCCAGCATCACATTATTTTAAAGATGCTTTCACATGCATTTACACCTAGCAGACATGGATACATTTATGTAAAAAATAAATAAATAAATAAATAATTGTATAAAAAATAATCTTTTACATTTATTCAGAACATGCATTTCTGCATACTGGAGTTTTATAACACTGGAATTTTCCTCATGAAAAATTATGAATCAGCAGTCACCAGCTTATAAAGACCACAGAACTGAAATATCTGCGTCAGGGGAACTCGTTATCACTCTCAGTGTGTGCACAATGTGAACTCATAAAAGTATCTGTCTGTAGAGATCACCAAAAAAAAATGCAAAGAGATTCCAGTAAAACAGAGCAATATGTCAAGCTCCTTGACATAAAGAATCAGGAAAGAATTGAGAGAATTGGTAGTGATCGGTAAAATAAGCCAAGAAAAGTTAAGAAAAGTTCTAAGGACAAAATACACGACGTATAGACATAATTTTAGTCATCTTTTTAAACTCTTAATGAAGAAAAAATGAAAAAAGCCTGTAGCAGGAGGACCAAGATATGAAAAAATAAAGGGAACATTGTTTCTTTTTTTCTCTTTTTCCTTCTTTCTCTTCCCTGAGGTAAAGGTAAATTTATGTTAATCCTCATGACGGTTCGGTTGCAGAACAGTCATATTGATGCGACTTCTTTCTTTCGCTCTCTCTCAGATCGGTTATGGAATGTGCTGATCGTCCACATGGTTGGAAAAAATCTCATCCAACATGCACAGACATGCATCAGCTCTGTAAGCTACAGTATACACAAGGTTTTTTTTCTGGCTCATCTCAAACCACACTGAAGTTTATTGAAATTTATTGAAAACAGTCTGGAAGCAAATAAAAAGATTGTATTATGATAGAAAAAATAAATTAAAAAACAAGGAAACACAAGGAAACCTTATTTTCTTGTAGTTTAGCGTAATATAATATTATATATATATATATATATATATATATATATATATATATATATATATATATATATATATATTTATATATATATATATATATATATATATATATATATATATATATTCATTGATCTTCTACCGCTTACACACACACTCTCATTCACTCACGCAATTACACACTAGGGACAATTTTCCAGAGATGCCAATCAACCTACCATGTGTGTCTTTGAACCGGGGGTTCAATATATATATATATATATGTATATAAAATATCCGTTAACATTTATTTTGCATGTTTGAAATCTTTATCAATTAATGCATCCTGATAATAAACTGGATCGCGGGCAGGGCGCTAACTCAGCCACTGAAGAGTTAACTCTCAGTGCCAGTCCCGAGCCCGAATATGGTTGTGTCAGGAAGGGCATCCGGCATAAAACCTGTGCCAAATTTAATACGTGGACCATGTGATCCACTGTGGCAAAAAAAAAAAAAAGAAACTTATAATTTAAGTACTCTATTTAGAGAGTCATTGTTTGAAGACTGCCAGTGAGCCGGCTTTCTAGGGAAGGTTCCTTCCACCACTTCGGTTGTAGAACAGAGAAAAAACCTTGCCTGAGAGATAAAGGTGAAGAGCTTCAGGTAATATTCACATCACACATCTGAAAGAGGAAAAAAGGTGTGATCTCTGTGATCTCTACACACTTTATATTCATACTCATTCATTCATTCATTCATTCATTCATTCATTCATTCATTCATTCATTCATTTTCTACCTCGGGTCACGGGGAGCCTGTGCCTATCTCAGGCGTCATTGGGCATCAAGGCAGGATACACCCTGGACGGAGTGCCAAGCCATCGCATGGCACACACACACACTCTCATTCACTCACACACTCACACACTACGGACAATTTTCCAGAGTTTTCCACACTTTTCCACAATTTTCCAATTTTCCACACACTCTCATTCACTTACTGTACACAATTATATTCATACTCATTTTACTCAAATCACCATATCAGTTACTGTATTCACATGGCATCTACAGTATATTGTTCTCTATTACTCTACTTTGTACACATTCAATTTTGTTTTTATTCTACAGTAGACTGCATTTGTTTTCTGATTATTCTACTTTTGTGTCTTGTTTAAATTCTCTTTTAAATTTCACATTTTTTGGAATCTTTATCCCGATTTCTTTTATACATGGAATGTTGAAAAAAGCATTTGACTACATGTCGTACTGTATAGGACCGTGTACGTGACAAATAAAATTCGAATTCGATGTGGTTGTTAGTTTCAGGTGAGCTTGATCGAGGAGTTTAGAATCTGCTAGTCTCCTGGGATTTTTTACACACATCAGTCACAAACAGAATGGTACCAGATTGGTCGAGCTTCCAGGAAGGATATACAGTAGTAACTCATATAATCATTCTTTACAACCGTGGTTAGCCGAAAAGCATCTCAGCACACACAACACGTTGAATCTTGAGGTGAATGAGCTACAGAGTCAGAAGAGCACATCAGGACAAATTTAAGATAAGCAAAAAAAAGATTTGGCTGTGTTTATAACATCCACACTGACACCAGAAATATAGTCAGTCGTGATAATACAGGAGGAATAATCGCAAAAAATATCTTCGGTTAGAATTGGAAAGCGGATTAACAAGACAAAGTGAAGGCTTTTTATAGGTCACAGTTGATGATGTTGGTCTTAATACATAGCAAACAAACCTGAAAACTTCAGCGCTCTTGTCCAATACTAGGAATTTAGCCAGTTACGTTATCATGTCTATTTTTATTATGTGTTGTAAAATTCCACAGCATGTGTGTGTCTGTACATGTCCTTATGAAACATACACAACTGCTGAGCCTAATAGCTTTACAGCCTGTCTATGTGGAATGGAATTAACCAGTTTTTCCATTTTGTTCTAACTGGTTTATGACCATTACATTTTTTTATTAGCAAAAAAGAAAGAGATGGTTTTGTTTATAAGCATGACGTGTCCCACTAATTAGAACTATACATTTAAGGACCCGGGTTGCGACAGCCGTGCCCCTGTTTCAGACATCTACTACTGAATCACCAGAACAACACTGCTGTGAATCTGTTTGCTCCTGCTGTTCATTTCCTCACTCCTCCTTAGTGGTTTGTATTTTATGCTCTGTAGCATTGTGCAGGCTCACAGCTTCCTTTTTCTCTCTAAGTGATGCCCTTACTAAAATCCCATCTCCATCTTCCCTCCTCCACGTTTCCCAAGATAGGTCTCGGTCTGTGTTTGAGCAAGAGATCAGACTGGCAGGTGTGAAATATTCCTCCGCTGTCTACTTTTTTCTTGCACACCATGCAGCTACTGATCAAATAGAGTAGCTCGAACTGGCTCACGTAATCACTGAGGGACAGGTAAATAGGGAGAGAAGGAGAGAGGAAAAATTGAAGTCGGAAGTTGATCCAATGACATCTGCAGATGATGAGATCTTGGAGTTTTTTGGCATAAGGAAACTGTAAGAGGAATTGTTACACCAGGATCGTCAGACGCAGACACAGAGGTGTGTCTGACAGGAGAGCCTCAGCAGGAGAGCCTTTTTATTTTACTCCAATGGAAGATAATTTTGTTTTTCAATAATATTCAGTTTTCAATTCAATTTTAACAACTGACATTGTCTCAAAGCAGCTTTAAAGAAGCATAAAACCAGAATAAAAAATTGTAAAGTTTAAATGATATGATAACATCTAATACTAATGAGCAAGCTTGAGGCAACGGTCGCAAGGAAAAGCTACCAGCTACCTGTGATGATGTGAGGAAGAAACCTTGAGAGGAACAGGGTTCAGAAGGGAGATGCATCCTCAGAGAGATAGAGAGAGAGAGAGAGAGAGAGAGAGAGAGAGAGAGAGAGAGAGAGAGAGAGAGAGAGAGAGAGAGAGAGAGATGGTTTTAGTGCACAGAAAGTTACTATTGGCTTAAAATTAGTTCCAATATTTAAAAAAAAATTATTAATTCTTAATGAATAGTAAAAAAGAAAAGAAAAGGTTTAATTATCACGTAATGTGTTTGTTCTAATATTCTAATATAATAGGACAGCAAAGGAGAAAAAAACACAAATATCTAAACCACAGACACAATATAAGTGTAGTAAAATAGCACTATTTATATCATCTACTGTGAACCCCAAACCCCAGGCAAATGTGCTGAACACTAAACCACCATGACCCCTTTGTACTGAAATCATACACATGGATAATACATACAGTATCTGTGTCAATCTATTAAATCATAAAGGAGGCTGCATAATAATAAAATGATAAATGAAGTTGTGATTATAAATATACAGTCCGACAAATGTTGTATTGATGAGGAGGTGGTTGTCCTCAAAGACCACATGGTGTTGGCATCTCCTCTTTAGTATGCCTGAATATTTCGTGAAGCAAAGTCCAACTCTAGATGTCTCAGGATCCTCACATGGTTGGCCTCATCTCAGTGAAGGTCCAAAACAAAGGTCCTTCACAACAAACAAACAAACAAACAAACAAACAAAGACACAAACTAATCAGTTACTGTAATACAGAATTTTAGTTATTAAATGTATACAAATTGCAAGGGCTTATTTTATTTATTTATTTATTTATTTTTACATATACTTACTTTGTTCTATCTGTTAACTGTCTTAGTAATCTTAGTAACTAATATATTCATCAAAAGTCATAGTGGAGTGCAACGTATTGATTCATTTCCTCGTCGTGTTTCTGTCATAAATCTGTCTGAGCCTGGAGATAATCTTCAATCTGTGGGTCACCAAACAATTACAAAACCTTCAACTTCAACCTTCGTCCCATGACAACACAAATTCATTAAAAACATTTCAACGAAGCTTTAGAAGTGATGGGCTGTGTGTTGTTGATGTGCTATAGGACCCTTTCTTTGTGGCAGAATGATTAATGGGAAATTAAATAAATAATAAACCTTTTTTTCCCAATTCAGCATAGTGCCACTCTTATACTGTACCATACCATCACAGTTAGTATGCTCGAATATTAGAAAACTAGACAGAACACTAAGACAGTGCAAAGAACATAAACCTGAGCAATGTGCGCTCATAGCAAAACAAACAACAACAAAAAAAAACAGACCCATGTGTAATAGCATTGCCAGAGATTTATTTTTAAGTTGCTCACACTAGGGCGATGAACGCATTGTTAATGTGATGTGTTGGAAAGACAAAACCTATCTGGCAACCGTACACCACTCTATTCTGGCAAGACACTACTAAGAGCTGCATTGAGGAGAATTATTGTGCTCCATGGGAGTCTTTGAGACTAAATGCGTAGTTCAAGGATGAAAGTACAACCCGTCTTTTGAGACGAGCCAAAAAAAATCCTCGACTCCTTTACTTAGGCTTCTCTTCTGAAAGCTCATGCAATTCATGAATCCGAATGATTAAGAGCCCACAAAGCTGGAGAGCAGATGCTCAGAAAATACTACAGCATGTCCCAAAAGTCTCAGAAGCTTTTATTCCCAACAAAAGCGTTTGAAAATTATTCTCATTGGTGGATCAGGAATATGTCACAAGGTTGTGATGGACTTTAACAGGAAACATGGCAAACAACACTGTTACCAAACTTTACATATATATTTATTTTCTTTTAAATTCACTTTAGGTCTAAATATCAAACTCTCATCCAACTTCACATCTTTGTAGAATTCACATCCTTGACATCAGTGACGTACAGTATATACAGTATAATTACTCAATTCATTTCAAATCTGTCTGCTGAAGCACATTTGACACTGGGGAGCGAACACAGGCCATTAAATGCTTAGAGTACTTAAAGTATTGCTTGATTATTCAGGTTATGTATATACTGTACAATTGCAAACATAATATATGTATATTATATGTACATAATAATAATAATAACAACAATAATAATAACAATAATAATAACAACAATAATAACAATAATAATAACAATAATAATAATAATTGTTATTATTATTGTTGTTATTATTACTATTCTTATTCTTATTTTTTATTATTATTATTATTATTATTATTATTATTATTATTATTATTATTATTATTATTACTATTCTTTTTCTTCTTCTTCTTCTTTTTCTTATTAATATTATTACTATTATTATTATTTATTAGTTTTTAAACTTTGCATTCATATCTGAGCTTCCTTTCATTTTCCATTTGTTACACTCCGATCTATGGCCAAAGAGTTTACTACATTAAATATCATAATGTTCCCCAAAACAACGAATGCTTTCTTTCAGCATCTTGATTGTGATCCATGTTTTAAGTTGGAAGTAGCTTTGAGTTTATATCTGTATTGTTAAGTATATAGACTGGAGTGTCATGCGGAAAAGAAAAACAGTAGAACGACCCGTTAGCAATGAGGTAAGTACATTCCTATCCGAATGTATTGGAATGACAAGAACAATTTTTTTCTTTTTCCTCGCCACTTAAGATATTTGGGTTTGAGATGAGAAGATGAATATGAAACTAAAGATCTCTGAATTTACATTTACATTTACATTTACAGCATTTGGCAGACGCCCTTATCCAGAGCAACGTACATAAGAGCTTAAATCTCTAACATTGAATACATTAATGCTGGCTCACTAAGTTTCAGCTTTTTCAGCTTTTTCAGAATTTCAGCTTTTATTTCCTGATATTTACATCAGTTTTGTTGAACAACTTGGAACATTTTTTGTATTGCTTGAATTTCTTCAAAAATATTGGAACACATTGTTTCTTTTTTTTCAAGGTGCCCTGTGAGAAGGATTGAATAAATAATATATAGCTTAAATGTTAGCTATAAGATGTTCTATGAGTCTGTTGTAGCCAGTGGTGTCTTTTTTGCTGTTGCATGCTTGGGTAGCAGACGGAGGGTAGCCGATGCCAATAGACTGAACAAACTTATCCGTAAGGTCAGTGTTGTTGTGGGAGTGGAGCTGGACTCTCTGACTGTAGTGTCAGAAAGAAGGAAGTTAGCTAACGGCCATCTCAGACATCTTCCACCCGCTCAATGATGTCCTGGAGGGATACAGGAATACATTCAGTCGCAGATTTATTCAACCAAGGTGCGCCACAGGAAATCCTTCCTACCCGTGTCTGTTGGACTGTATAAATCCTTGTGCAACAACATATTTTTTGTATATATTATATGGCGTATACAAGTCTTTAATTTTATATTCTATTTTGGTGACTTGCTGCTGTAACAAACCCAATTTCCCCCTGGGGATTAATAAAACATTCTGAATCTGAATGTCCAAATGTTTTAAGCTCCACATTTGTTGTTAAAATGCCAATATGAAGAACAGAAAGCTGTCTATGGGAGAAAAAACAAAGCCATTCAGAAGCTGAGAAAAGAAAGAACAACAATTTGGAAAGAAACCACAGGCGATCTTAAACCCATATGTCTTTTGCAGTGTACAGCAAAACGAAAAGATTTTGAAGAGGACTTAAAGTAAAAGTTACAGTAATTAAAACAGTAATCAGAGTAATCAAACATACTGAAGCCAAATATTTAATGAGAAAAAAATTACTTAATTAAGACGTCATTTAAATCATTACCTTTAAGAAACACAATGTGTGCAGAAAGAACATGCAGAGAACTTATTGGAAGATACGTACAACCAAATGACCTCAAAGGCATGTTGCTGAATAATTATTTCATTAATTATTCTACTTTAATTTAGAGTGTCAGCCTTATAAAATGTTCTTGTTTCTACCATGATGGTGTGATTGTTATAAGTACGTACAGTATGATGATGCAAGCTCATCTTAACAAAGTACAATTGTTTTGTTCAGGTGAGGCATGTTTACAGATGAGCACCCATTTGTAACCATTTTTTTTATGTAACCAGTGCAGTCGCAACGCCCGGTGTGACTTATACGGTCACACAGTTATAGACAGCTTCAGACCTCCTACTTCTTCTTCTGTATTGCGTTGAAGATCCTTGGACAAACAGACACTGCATTAAAGGAATTCGGTCATCTGGACCTTTTATTCTGGGGCTGACAAACACACAGATAATCGGCGTCTTTAATCGAGCCGACCTCACATGTTCTGCCTAGAATGAACATTCCTTAATTACCATGTGATCCAATTTCCAGGCTTGGTTAAAGGGGAAATACATAACTTAAAAGAGATAAAATTACAAAAAATATAACCGCATTTAATGAAAATAACATTAAATTCATACGTTAAGATAAAAACAAATCCATAAGTGATAAATAACTTAAAGATGAAATACGATTAAGAGCAGAAAATTAAACTTACCTCTCCCATACAATCATACGATGGAAACGGAAAAGGTGGAGCCAAAACAGGAAATTACGCCGAGCCATGACAAATAAAAGGAAAGCACTCATTCAGTTTAGTGCACAGGTTCAGTTAATTTTGTGCGGATTCTATACATATTTAACAATATATTTTCTATAGCGGTTACATATACTGTTATAGTAAACCTGATGAATGTAACACAATGCTGATTTGTCACACAACAATGCCAGATAATGAAGGTCACAAAATCTTATCAGTGGAAAATAAGTGGTAATGTGAGCAGTTTCATCAGTAGGCAAAACATCTGCCTTTCAAACATCTTCAGGTCCCTCTGTGAGGTATAAAACTGAATAAATTGCATCCCCGGGAGCGAATCCATGACAGATCAATCTGCCAAGAGCACATACACACAAAGACAAGCTGCATGCAAGCTAAATGTGCTGCATCACCCTTCATTGAAAATGCACAAAGAACCAACACTAAAACACCCTTTCTCATGCACCACAAGCTAAAAGCAACTCAAAGTATACCTGTGTCCTTTTGGGCAGAAACATATGCATTATTCACTAGTATTATTCATAATATCACTGTTTGGAGCTTGAAGCTGTAACCTGCCTTTTTAAAAACAGCATTCAGTTAGACAAAGTCATTTCCCTTCTATTTTTCTTATCTCTTGCACGCCGTCTCTAACTCTCTACTCGCTAATTCAGTCATTTATGTAGGGATCTAAATTTGAATAATGAACAACAATCCTTAAGGTTACTGGATTTGGAAATGTATATTGTCATCGCATAATACTGTTACAGTTTCAAAAACTTTCGCAAAAAACGAATCTTTTAATATGTGAATATTATTTAGAAATCGTACAGACATTATTTAAAATATGATCCACTTGTAATTATGGATGAGTACTAAAAGAAATGGAGTGCTGTTCAGCTAAAATGACACTTTCAAATGTTGTAACTCTAAAAGATTTTTTCTTGACTTTCTGTCAGTGGTCTGTCAGTATCCTGCTTATATCGGAGAGAAAATGAAGTCTTTTAATGCTTACAACTTGCTTGTCGGCACTCTGAAGAGTACAGTTTTATGAATAAAACACCAAGGACATTGTTTCTTGCTAGCTAAACATGTCTATTATTGGAAATATAACAGTAAAGGCTATCTATGTAGTGTTGGCTGTCTAGTTTTGTATGCAGAGTATATAGTTATATATAACTATAAACTTTAACTATAAATAGTTATACTCTATATGACTGTTACAGCAATATAAATTAGCTAATTAGCATGTTAACTAACAAGCAAGTTGTTACACTCTTTGTAAACCCTAGCTAGCAAATAACTTCAGTACTGTTATACATGTGCTATCTACTGGTAGAAGTGTAAAACAACAGTAGTAAAGGACACACATGTAAAAACTAACAAATTAAGCAATACACACTTATATATTAGTATATTCACATCATACAAACCTAGCTTCACTTGATAAGTAATTATCTTTTGTGTGCTAACTTTGTTGTTAAAGCTAGTTGCTAATTTCATGCATGTACATGGACATTAAAAGAAAGTTGTCCATGTTTGTTTGACGTGTCTTCGATTCTTAAAAGTTGGCACTTTGATGGATTTGATCTTTGTGAGAAAGGTGGACAGCTAAACAAATGGCACCTCACCATTAAAAATGTCTGCTATGCCCCTGCTTACCGTGAAGGCACATACTGGCCTTACAAACACACACACACGCACGCACGCATGCACACACACACACACACACACACGTTTTTTTTCACTCTCCCTATTCTCTATACTTGAAGTGTCAGCTGGTATTTAAGCAGTTGACTGGCTTTTCTTCTTTTCCCTGTTTAGTTTCAACACATTCCATTTTATTAAATATTTTATTGACTCATCTCGATTATTCCTGAAAAATTACAAGCAGTGAAACTATTTAGAGGTTTAATTCTTCCCAAACCAAATCACGATTATTTCAATCAGCTGAAAATTGAGGTTTTTTAATAATTGTGACTTTTCCAATTATTTTTCAAAAGTTTGTAATTGTAATTTCTAATTGCGATTCTAAATGATAAAAGAATCTCATGAGATTGATACTAATTATCTAGAGTCTATTTAATAAGATTTACAACTTGTTCCTAAATTGCTGTATTTGAGAGACTGTTACGGTATCTAATGTTTCTCTAATCATTGACATTACATTACTTTGCTGGATTTTTGTCACCAATACTTTATAATTTGAAATATTTCTCTTAAAAGACAAGTGACTGCAACAGTCAATTAGTCAAGAATAATTTGCAATAATAATGTCCAGTTATGACATGAGTTATGCTGCATCTTAACAGTGACAGTTTGGATCGTGATAACTAATAATCAGTGTATTAATATTTAAAACATTTTATTGTTAGTAGTAGTATTAATAGTAATTAAATGTAGTAAATCATCATCAAGTAAAAAAAATACAGAAACTGAAATGAACCATTATGTTTTATTTTTTTTATATTACTTTTAGTAATTGGAGAGGTCCGTCATATGTCAGCATGGCAGGAACCTTATGGGTAAGAACCAAAATGGTACAAGGCAAGCTGCTGGAGAAAATTGCAGTGCTCTTTGTGTGCCATTTGGAATCCAGACACTGGAGATGCAGACATTGTATTGATTGATGCCCCTGGTATTTTTCAATGGTTGTGCATGAAATTCTTTGATTTTTCTTTCTTTCGGTCCTATAAACTGTGCAGTACTGAAGTAGCACCTGGTTCTTACTGTGCGTGACAAGATGGGAAAGCCACATGAAAATAATTGAACCCAAGCTGAGAGTACTTTTTTTAAAGCTCACACCGATTATGAAAGTCTGAGTAGACTGGCCATAATCGCCATGATTTTCAAGCTGTTAGGTAAGCAGTCAGAAAGGCAAAGCAGTTCTGTACAAGTGCAAAAACCTGCATTGTTTTCTCTTCACTTTTCTTGTTGGGGTCATGGTGGCACCTGGCAGAGAAAGTCAGCTCAGACTTTGCTAATCCCAGCCACAGATTTCCAGACAAACTGTCAGATATAATCTTTACAGAGAGTCCTGGATCTGTCCTGACGTTTTAGTCCAGTGGGACATGCTTGATCCATTTTAAAGGGTCCTAATTCAAATTAAATGCTGGAGGAACCTCATTTCCACCTTCATTCGCAACCTTATACTTTCTGTCACTTGCACAAGGCAGTAATCTGGGCAGGCTCAGCTCAAATTGGTGACACAGAGCCATCTTGTAGGTGCAACACCTGCATGATGAATCGTTGGGGATCAGGTTCAATGCCAGGAAGACTGCAGGCATGTAATCAACAGTTTAAGATGGAGTAGGAGGAGAGGTTTTATATAACTGGCTCGTAATGTAAACAATATAATGTAAATTTTAAATAGACATAGATGGAATATTTACTATTTTGGTTTAGCAGCGTTCAGTAAGAGATGCGGATAGAAGGAAAATGTGCATGAATAAACAATTTTCTGAAATGATGTGTAAACAAGAATATTATCCATGTCTCACCTCAGATGTTACTCCTCACACTGATAATACATGCAGTTTGCTAATGAGCTGATGATGTCACCATCCCTACTAATGCGACACACTAATTAGATCACTAATAAATTCTGGCTGCATCTGGCAAAACTAATTGCACAAAAGAACAGAAAGGGACCTCTGGTTTCTCTCACACACTGCAACATAGCTCCTTTATTCACCTCCAGCAGGAATGCAAAAAATTGAAAAAAAAAAAAAACAAGTGCCACAGAGACCCTACTCAGCTCTAATAGCATCCAATAATCTCAGTCTACTTTTAATTAGAACCACTAGGCCCCAGATGTGCAGGCAATTATGCATTTAATTCGCTTTCAATTTAGGGATCATGTAAACAGTGCACTAGAAGATAAACTGACCAGCCATTTGCTTTCTCATCCATCTGTTCCTTGTTCTTACTGGGAAACTGGGCAAGTAAATATAACAGACACAGTTACAGGTCCTGCAGTGGACTTATAACCAGATGTATTAGAAATACAGAGCAAAAGCTCATTCGAGGAAAAGCTTAAAGTATAGATGTAGAGCCATGTGAGTGATTGCCTTTGATGGATATGTGTAGATTTTAAATGTAGATTTTAATTTCAAGGCATTTAGCTATAAGGAGAGCTTTGTTGCAGGACATACCCTGCTCTGCATGACATCAGTTCTGGAAGATTTCAGTTGAGCCACCAGCAACATGTGTCTGAATGAAAGCATGTGTATTTTTGTGGAAGCATTTATTATTTGATTTTCTCCCAATTTGGTTATTTCCCAATTCTCACCCTCTAGCTAGTTGTTTTCCATCTCATAGCAGTTCCAAACTGGCAATGTCACAGATATTTGGGGCACGTCCCTGCCAGACCATCAGAAGGCAACAATGCTCGTACACTTAGAACTGTACTTCTGTTGTGTTTTCGTTTATATTGCCATATGGTTTGGTTCTTATCCATATCTTGTCTCCACCCCTGTTCAGTCATTGGTTTTAACCCTAATGAGTCTGGATTATGTTCACATGTTTGGTCTTACAACATTAAGTCACTTTATTTAAGGCCCTGTGTTTTGCCATGTCTTTGTCTATTGTTAATACTGTTTGTTTTTTCTTCTATAGCCACGTGGTTGTTTTTGCTTTGTTTTGGTGTCACAGTTATATAATTTGTATGGTAAATAAAATTGAATTCTGCCCTTGCATGTATCTGCCTTCTCCCCCATTATGTGACAGGCAAGAGTATGCCTTGCTGGTTTGGGGCTAGTTGTGTCTGTCCAGTGCTTGTTTTCTTCTTTAAGGTGTGCCTTTAGATGTTTTCCCTGCAGAAAGTGTAATATATGCCTACCAGCAAGACTGGGTGAAGTGTAAAAACCTGAAAATAAAAGGAAGGTGAAAAAATCAGGTCAATATCAGCATATAAATGCCGTCAAAATAATCACTGGTCAGGAAACACCAGAGTGGTAGACAAAAAAAAACCAAGCAGAACTCTAGAAGAAAGGACAGCATCAAAAGCAAGGTTGGGATGCATGCATAACCGGCTAGGCTAGACTATATTACTATACTATACTATACTATACTATACTATACTATACTATACTATACTATACTATACTATACTATACTAGCAAGCCTCTACAGCATTCAGCATTCCTGCTAAAAATGTTGATGCCAATTAATCCATCAACCTTTCTGGAGTTGCACATGACCATGTGTCCTGGGCAAGGGCTTTGAAGATGCCAGTGGGGCTCCTCATTCTATAAAAATGTTCTTTATCCTATATCCATTGGATAAAGTAAGTAATCATGTAAGCATACATCAAACAGGACAAGAGGTCCATGATACACTAACACAAGTCTAGAGATCTCCACCGGTCCACTTGTGTGATAGATGCAATCTGTGGAGCCTACACCATGATAACCACAGTGAAAACCAGTAAGTACCATTTCCTGACTCCACACAGAATATTTGCTTATCATTCTCCTCAACTCCACAGGAAGAGCAAGATGGGAATCAGTGTTGTTCAGACTACAGGTTAACCTCACCATCACCAGACAAGGAAGACTAAAATAACAAGCAGAAGAAAAACATGACTCATGACTACAATTGAAAAGCCCAGAGAAATATGAGTCATAAAGGTGTCCACCCACACCAAATCCACTTGGTGTTTGGCAGACATTTCGCCATGGATGGGAGCCCAAATCATACTAAATCCCAATAAGACTGATCTGCTGTACATCACTGAAGATGTTTTGCTCTCTCTTGATAACTCTCAGTTCATACTATCTTGTGATACAGACCTTTGTGATACAGGAGGATCCGGACTTTTATCCGAAACACCACACAGGTGCTTGTTCAGACCCAGTGTCATCTAGAGACTGCTACAGTACATCTCATCCAACCCATTAAATAACTCTAATGGCAAAATAACTTTAAATAAATTTAATGGCAAGATCACTCTGAACCATGTTTCTTTTAATTCTCTAGCATGGTTTAGCTGCACACACTATTCCTCAAAGTACAAGGATGACATACATAAAGATTCTTCTCTGTACTGGCACCCAGTTGGCGGACTGGACTTCCTCTGTCTGTCTGAACAGCTGCATTACTTTCCATCTTCAAATAAAAAAATCTACCTGCATTTCACATAAAGAAGCTAGGACCACAATCTCCCAGATGAAAGAAGAGAAAGTATTGGTGACTGGAGTGAAAAGCAGAAGTACTGTAGCAGACTCTTTAAGATTCTGCCCCACCAGCCTGAAACATAACATGTCGGGGGGCATGGTGGCATAGTGGTTAGCACGTTCGCCTCACACCTCCAGGGTCGGGGTTCGATTCCCGCCTCCGCCTTGTGTGTGTGGAGTTTGCATGTACTCCCCGTGCCTCGGGGGTTTCCTCCGGGTACTCCGGTTTCCTCCCCTGGTCCAAAGACATGCATGGTAGTTTGATTGGCATCTCTGGAAAATTGTCCCTAGTGTGTGAATGAGAGTGTGTGTGCCCTGTTGGCACAACCTGACGGGTTGGCACTCCGTCCAGGGTGTATCCTGCCTTGACGCCCGATGACGCCTGATAGGCACAGGCTCCCCGTGACCCGAGGTAGTTCGGATAAGCGGTAGAAGATGAATGAAACATGTCAAAAGACCAAGAGGACCAGGAGGTAAGGATCTGAGATGATAGGAGGAAGAAACGTTCCAGGCTCAGAATGGAACCTCAGCTTCATTTGGGTGACACTAGAGAGTAAATAGCAGTAAATAGTGTAAATGTAAATAATGCCCTTTCTACAACAGTTAAACAGTTGTAATAGTGCAACTGAGAGCTCCTGAGGAACTAATGGGTCATCGTAAACTCTGAGTTCAGTAAAGACCCGATTGCTGAAAAAGACCAGGACATGCAGCCGACTGACACAACATTGGTTCATATCCTATAACTTCAGCACATGATAAGTCTATTATTTATACTTTTTATGTTAATAGTTATGAAATAATTCACTGAAACCTAGAAATAATTCACAGAATTTTCTTGAGTTTTTTTGATAAACAATCAGCAATTTTGAGTAATGAATTTGAGATTAAGATTAAATAGTTTATAAATTAGGTTATATGCATTTTTTGAATTAAGATATGGATAACTAAGCTTACATTTACAGCAGACACTCTTATCCAGAGTGACTTACATTTTTTTATTATTTCAGTTTATATACCCCTGCGATGGGTTGGCACTCCGTCCAGGGTGTATCCTGCCTTGATGCCCGATGACGCCTGAGATAGGCACAGGCTCCCCGTGACCCGAGGTAGTTCGGATAAGCGGTAGAAAATGAGTGAGTGAGTTTATATACCTGAGCAATTGAGGGTTAAGGGCCTTGCTCAAGGGACCTGTAGTGGCAAATTGGTGGACCTGGGATTCAAACCAATGACCTTCCAATCAGTAGTCAAACACCTTAACCACTGAGCTACCACATCCCACATCATCATAATAATGAGAGAAGCCTGTTGGCCTACACACACCGTCAGCAGAAACTAAATAAAATGCTTGATTTCTAGATGAAAACAGGGCACTTTAAATACCAGAAACTGTTAATCATATAATACATATCTGTCTCAAAATAACACCAGAAAACAGTGCCTGAGTAGAGAAGTCATTTCACTCTTTATGTACTGCTTGGTAGGTTAATTTACAAAGACAGGCGAGCATGTCGGTACAGAGAGAGAAATTCAGAAGAACAGGAAAGGCAGCTGAGTGTGTGGGAGCAAATGGCTCTTAGCATGGAGTGTTTGATGTGAATAGCTGTTAATACTGTTGATTCAGATCTGTTTGATGCATAATTGCACCATTTTAAAATTGTGTGCATGTGTTTGTGTGTTGGGAGCATCATCAAAGAGGCTCGCATGCACTTGTCTTACATTAAGAGCAGACGAGTAGACACCTAAGCTGTTAGAAGTGCGGAATATGTGATATTCCGTTTTTTTTGTGTGTACCAGGAGCATTGGAGATGTGAGCATTGGAGATGTACATGGAAGACTGCAAGTATATTTATTGAACCCTTATACACAGATATGTAGATATGCCAAGCAAAGTGACTGCATTAATTTCTACCTTACGAGTTAGTCAATGAAGGCTTGACTCCCCCAAAGCATTTTATGCCTGTTTACGGTGTATTTTTCGATCCAAGCCTAGTCTGATGTAAAAGAAGATATTTCATTAGCCCTCAAGCCATATTTACCCGAAAAATCAAACATGTTTCTACTAAAGTAGAGGCAACATAATGAGGTACAGATACTAAATATAATCAAGCAAACAGCTCCTATCTGGGCAATAGTGGGATAGATCAACAACCAACAGGGATACTTTTATTAAAAATATTGAAAAGGTTCCAGGAAAAGGAAACTTGGAAATACCTGACATAATTTGTTATTCAATCGCATGTTTAGTGCAATAGACTATTTTTTGACAAGCTAAGAAGAGAGGGGAAGAAACAGAAATACAATTCCTCAGGCTGTGTTTAAATTACACCTAGTATTAACATCACTTGGGGTCTCAAGTAATCAGATCACAAGTGAGTAGCATTAATGCAGCATTAATTAAACAAATGTATAGGCATTTTTTTATGCATCTTGGTGATTACATTTGTAGGTGGTGAGGGAAGCATTTTTAATCCCTGCTTTGCACTTTTCAAGGAAATCAAGCTACCTTTGAAAAGGCCAGCCATGCTGTTGTGTCTGATGGTTTGATTTTTTTTTTAACAAAAAAATTCAAATAAATAAATCTCCACAGGCATTTAAAACCAACCTATTAAAGTCTTCTTCATGCACATGCTGATTGTTATCGTCATGCAGTGAACTCTGTGTCATAACTAGACAGCTTTAATTCAAAAGACCAAAAAGGGATGCATTACCCGTACAGCATATACAGTAGATGAGAGCTTTGATGCTCTGTGGTAGAATGATACTTTTCCATGATTGATATAGCAAGTGGTTATCATCATTTGGCTGAAGAGGAATGAGACTGGTACAACAATGCATTTTCAACTCCTTTTGTGTTATATGAATACTTACAAATGCCATTTGGGTCTGCTATCTACCTGCAACCCTCTACCTGCAACCCTCCAGAGGTTAAAGCTATTAAATGATATCGTCGCTGTCAGGCGGAAACCTCGTATATCCAAATTTGGTCAATTTCATATTTTTTCACATATCAATGCTATTGGTCAGTCCCCACATGGGTATGTTATTTTTACAAGTTATTAACCAATCTAAAGTCTTGAAAATAGCTTGAGCGCAAATCTCATAACTCCATTGGACGCTTCAACTGTCCACCTCTTCCTCACTCCGCGGGAGAGCTTCGCGGCATATTTCTCCTCAAGAAGAGTCGCAACGAATCAACACGTCTTCTGAGGTAAATGTCTTCAAAACACTGGGCTCAAAGAAAAAAAAATCTTGACCCCCGCTAGTTCTGGTGCTCGTCTGAGGACAGGAATTTAGCGCAAGACAATCCACTGCAACGCGGACTAAACCCTGTGCACTGTAGATAAGGTACGGCGTTTTTTTAACTTCCTGAAAAATAACGCTTTTGGAGATATGAGGATTCAGCCCGATAGCGACGATATGGTCTTTCAGCACTAAGCTAAGCTAGACACTGTGCTGGAGCAGCTGCAAGAGACGAGGCTCAAGGTTTTTGTGTGAATTCTGAGTACTTAGGACACTGCAAATGATATTTACTCCGGAGGATGGCAATTTACTCTGGAGGATTTGAGATTGTTCCTTGATTTTTGCATTACTGTATTTTGCATTTTGCATTTTGCATTTACTATACTGTAGGTGGTACAGGGGTTGTACAAAATAAAAATCCCACTGCACTTTGTGATGAATTCATATCTGAAATCTTCTTGGATATTTGTTGGGTCCAAGTTTTACCATTGTAACTGACAATAATCCTGTTCTTGAAAGCATCCAGGTTTTTAGGTTTCACATCTGTCTGCCTTTGATTTTGATGTCCAGGACCGTCTACTGAATTCATTTGCTGGGGATCCCCAGCCTGTCTCAGAGGATGCCAAGGATGATTGTGTGTGGCAATTTGCAGTCTGATTACCCATGATACAGGACCTGGAGCATGTGTCACTGTTTGGCTGCACAGAAGTAAAGGGAGGCAAATTCTGAATTCTGAAGAATGCATTGGACTGAGTCATGGGATAACATGTTATTAGATGTTATTTAAACGAGGAACTGTCTACCTTCCAACAGAATTATCCTGTGCTCAAGCGTATTCAGAAGGTTCAGAAGTGGGATGGTATCAGGGCACACAGGGGTTTGCTGTATATGGAGAACGAGATGGAGAACGTTATCAGCTCCTGTTTCCTTTTAGCTTAGAGAAGCCAGTTCTGGTGTGTGCATATCACCCTTACAACCTGGTGAGGACACAGAGCAGACGCTGCTGCTTTTATCAGAATTAGGGTATCTGAATGACATGTCCTTCACCCTTTCTGGTGAAACCCTCAACAGAAAAAGATTCTTGATCATTGTCTATTAACAACTATTATTATTTGGTTTTAAATCCCAATATGTGTTTCTATTTTTTTTAAATGGGTCATTAAGGCATTGAACGTACCTTGCAATTTTGGGAGGGCAGATGCTTTTGGGAGGTTATGCACAAGGATATGGCTAAGTTGATCAAAATTCAATAGCTCTGGGTGCTAAGCAAGATACCACAATGTCCAACCCCAATGAAATCCTTCTTAACATCCAGGCTCCTGGAAACAATCCATGTAGATTTCATGGTGCTGGAAACATTAGATGTTTATGAGAATGTTCATGAAATGTTGTCACAGATATCTTTACAAAATTCCCTCAGGCATTCCCCACACAAGATTAAAAGGCAGAGTTAATGTGCTGCTTAGTGAATGGTTTATGAAGTATGGTTTTCCAGAAACGCTGCATTCAAATCAGGGCTGTATATCTGTAAATCCAACGGTGTGAAGAGCCACACCACATTTACCATTTCACTGGTGATGCTCAAAGTGAGTGATCTGCCAGCATTTCTTTATGAATACAGTGCAACACCCCATACAACAACTGGGTATTCTCTATATTATCTATTGTTTGGTGGTGGATATGACAGTGGTTGCCCTTATCGTGCAATAGCTTTTGATAAAAAGCACGACTGGCTACCGGGTCACATACCAGAGCAAAGAAATACTCTGAATAGAATTGCTCTGCCGAGCATATTGTCTTGCAGGAAGACAGAGATTCTTGTCCCAGGATTGAGGTCAGTCTGCCGGGGCACCCTAGAAACAGACCATTAGGCTGCACCACAATTCATGATGCCTTTTAAAATGCTGCTTCATTAAGAAATACTGCATGGAATTATGCGTAAATATAGCATTTTAACAATGTTCCTAATGGCGGCCTTTAAAATAGTGTTTTAAACTTTAATTTTTTGTTAGGCACTGTAAATTCATCTGGCATTATTGTAGGACACATTAATGGACACTATTGGATTGTAGTGCTAATGGAAAACTAAGATATATATTAAAGTTTTCAAGATCACTAAGTGACTAAAATACATGCAACATGGACAAAGCAAGAGCGCAAATCGCAGAAGCGTTCTGTTAAGAGTTCTTTTCAATTTGTGTGATTGTGGCTATACAGCAATTACCATCAGAATATTCCAGAGTCTGCTCACCAAATGATTTCTCTCTGCAGGTGATGAATTAAAAATCTCTCCTTTCTTCAAGCTCCTTGTCTGTTTGAAGTGTAACACATTATTTGCATGCATTTGTGTTCATTAAGATTTTACTAAATGTTTGGTGTAACAGTGCACTTGAAAATGTTCAACTTTAGATGAGATGGACGTGTGTGGCTTTCACAGTGATCTCTCAGCGATCTCTCAGAGTTACAGCGATACTAGAAGAAGGTTGACACACAAACTGTAGTTGACTAGATGGTAGGTTTCTTGGAGTATGGAACAAAATCTTCTTCACTTGAGCCAGAAAAACCAGATTTGTGTCTGTCTGTGAGACAGAGTAGGTTACCGTTAGCAGGTGGTCTGTCTAGTGCATAAACATCAATCACAAGACCTGTGTGGGAAAAAATGATGTAAAATGGTCTCCGCTACACTTCTGCACAATATTTTTTACAATATCCAGAATTTACAGTGGATTTTTTCTAAGTTCTTATCTAAATGGGGCAAAGCACCAGCCTTTATCCCCATCTTTTTCTCAAGCTTTTTACCCCAAGGTAAGTTACCAAAAAACACTGTGCAGGGTGTCACCCTTCTTGGGCCCTGAGTCCCGCAGGTTCCCTGCAACCCTATGCAGTATAAGTGTTACAGAAATTGGATCGATGAGACAGTTAACTCAAAAGTGCAATCCTTCAAAATATAAACTGGATTATAAATTTGGTCCATCTGTGACATGAACGTCCCCCGAGAGGCTATTTAGTTATCCTCTGATAGGAGCTCAGCTATAAATCCTGCTCTCTCACCTCCTTTGGCGTTCACTGAACTGGAGAGACCACCCTGTCGGCCTCTGCTATGAACTTGGCTAGGGGGCCCACCCCATTGCCCTCTGGTTTTGGCTTGGTTATTGATGCCACCCTGCCATCCTCTGACATGATTTGGACAGTAGAGTCCACACCCTCAGCCTGTGACATTTGTACTCTGAGGTAAGCATTTCTTTGGAATTGGTTATAAGCCCAGCTGCCACTCTGCTGCCTGTATTCAAACCAAAAGACTTGGCTAATGCACATATTATGACCCTCCTCCAACCTTTTTTAGGAGAGTGTAGCCTGGAATTGGTCCAGGATCGTCTTGCTCTGGTTGAGCTGCCATTGGTTCTCTTGGATTAGCTTGACTTGTTCTAGCATAATCTTGATAAACTCATGGATACAACAACATATAATAACACTACACACATCAGACATTTGACAAAGATTGTTATACAAATGTGACTTAAATACCAGTTCGATTTAAACCAAAACCCGAATCAGGTGCAAACATTCATGAGATGTGAATGTTTTAGTCAGAAAAGGCGGTTAATGATAGGAATTGTGGAGCCAGGTGCCACATGGGCTGGTTTGATTATTCTCTGGGAACTTCACACACAATAGTTTCTAAAGTTTATACAGAATGGTGTGACAAACAAAAAAAATCCAGTGAGCAGTAGGTCTGCATAAAACATGTGGACAGACCTGGCCAGATAAATACATTTTATGACTCCATGATGAGTAGAAAATAATCTCAGAGTGCAGAACAAACTTTGAGGCAGATGGGCTACAACAGCAGAATCCCACACTGGGTTCTATCTCGGAACAGACTGTCAATGCAGGATTCAGACTTTAGCTGTCAGCAGCTCTTTTTTTTTTTTTGAGTGGTAATATCTGTCTCAATTCTACCAGTCCCTGCTGTCCCCTTTCATTCACTTGTCTTGTATGGATTTCTGTTGCCTTTTTAAAGATTCCATTTTGCAGAATAAATTGCATCTTCTGTTTGAAAATCTCTTTGAGGCTGAACTTATTCATAATTCTGATCATGTTATGTGATAGCTACTAGTTGGTATCAGATTAACATTTACTGTTTAAAAGAAATAGGGATGAAGTGCAATGCAGTGTGTATGAGGGATACAATCTATCTTTGTAAATAGAGCAAGAAACTGGAAAATAAGAAGCATTGTCAGCAATCTGTGTCTCCCAATACTAAACTTTGTATGGTAGAGAAGAGCTCAGGATATAGGTAATGCAGAAGAGTCTCTATACAGAATGAAAAATGCCGTCATTCTTTAGATGGTTAGATGAGAATGGCAAGACTGCTAAACTAATAAACAGGAAGACTACTGTAACTCAAATAATGACTCCTAACAACCACGGTGAGCAGAAAAGCATCTCAGCATCTCACTACACACCAAAACTTCAGGCGGATGGGAAACAACAGCAGAAACTAAGATTGGATTTCACTTCTGTCATCCAAGGAAGAGGAGGCTACAGTGGGAACAGGGTTATCAGAACTGGACAGTTTAAGAATTGAAAAAAAAAAAAAATTCTGGTCTTATGAACGTGACATGCATATTGTAGGGATACAATCTGGTATCAACAGCATAACTACACAAACTAAATACTGTATGTGTCAACAGTTGGTGGAAACTTGAGGAAAATTTTGGTGCAGTACATTGGGCCTCTGAATAACGTTTGAGCACAACACAATATCAGAATAATAATAATAATAACAACCTTTATTTTCTATAGCGCCTTTAAAAGTACATCTCAAAGTGCTTTACAAAAGCAAATAAAACAACAAAAATACACCACATAATATAAAGATTAAAATTAAAGCAACAAAAATAGACTATAAAATAAGCACAAATGTAATATTACAATTATCTATTCTAAAAAAAATGAGTTTTAAGCTGAGATTTAAAAATGCCAAGAGATTTTGCTTGCCTTATCTTAGTTGGTAAAGAATTCCAAAGTTTTGGAGCTAGTAAAGAGAAAGCCATCTCCCATCGATCGTAAACGAGTTGAGGGAACAGTTAAAAGACGCGAGATGGAATATAAGGAATTAAAAGCTCAGTCAGATCTTGAGGAGCCATCAAAAGTGAATCAAAAGTGTTGATCAGATGTTACAAAAGTGTTGATCAGTCTCTCAGCAACAGAAAACGACAGCATTGGACGCAATCTGGCAATATTTCTGAGATGAAAGAAAGAAGTTTTAACCGTATTTTGGATATGTGGCTCAAACGTTCAATTAGCATCAAAAATTACCCCTAGATTCCTCAATTTTGTTTGAAACAGTAGAAATGAGCAACATGGCTCATTTTCTACCGCTTATCCGAACTACCTCGGGTCACGGGGGGCCTGTGCCTATCTCAGGCGTCAGCGGGCATCAAGGCAGGATACACCCTGGACGGAGTGCCAACCCATCGCAGGGCACACACACACACACACTCTCATTCACTCACGCAATCACACACTACGGACAATTTTCCAGAGATGCCAATCAACCTACCATGAATGTCTTTGGACCGGGGGAAGAAACCAGAGTACACGGAGGAAACCCCCGAGGCGCAGGGAGAACATGCAAACTCCACACACACAAGGCGGAGGCGGGAATCGAACCTCCAACCCTGGAGGTGTGAGGCAAACGTGCTAACCACTAAGCCACCGTGCCCCCCCCGTGTAGTATTGTTTTTCCTAAAAATAAAACAGACTATATGTAATTGTGATAGCATGGTGTTGTAAAGGTTAGGTTTTCAGACAAACAGGACCTTTTAGACAAATCCTGTTATCAGCTGTGTAAGCAAATTGCTTTTATTCTGTTTGGAGATTAAAGAAGGTCACAACAAACTGGTACTCCATGTAGAAGCCTTTGCTGAAAAAAACAACACAGTATTTTTACTAGACAATGAATAATCGTCTCATAATATTTCTATGAATTTGCTTTAATAAGATATTATTAGATTATTAACATAGTATGTTTTTCCACATTCTCTAGACTGGGTTGACCTTGTTATACCTTATTGCTTTATAATAATGAGTATGGGTTTTCTGTGTATTATTTTCACTACTGTGTTTATGAACCTACAGTACTTGCATATAACATTGATGTTTTGTACATTGGCCTGTAAATCTCCCCTGTATCCAACTGTGGCTCCCTGTTGTTACAGAACACTTTGCCAAACATGAAAACAGCAGGTATGGTTGAACTCAATCCAGGAAAATATCCGTTCAAAGTAAATGAAAGACAACACAAAGTGAATGGTGAATGAATGGTGAATGGTAGATTGCATACGACAGAAAAAAACAGAGAATGCTGGACAAAGAGAACAAAAATTAGAATAAATTAAATGAATTTTTTTAATGAGAAAAATCATGAACAGAAATCCTACTGACAGAACTTATTGATATGTTATATGGCTATATGGATATAAGGCTTTGGGTTGTAGATCGGAAGGTCAGGGTTCAAGCCCCAGTACTGCCAAGCTGCCACTGTTGGCATTTATCCCCAATGAACAAGACTGAGGTAACTATGGTGAGGAAAAGCTCCCTTAGATGAAAGAGGGAGAAACCCGACTTAAAAGGGAACCCATCCTCATTTGGGTGACAGTAGAGGGTGTGATTATAAATATAAAGTCCAGCAATTGTGTATTGATTAGGAGGTTGTTGTCAAATACCACATGTAGTTGGCACCTCCTCTTAGAGCATCTGAATACTTTATGAAGCAGAGCCCAACTGGAGCTGGAAATGGACCCAAGATCACCTCTCATAAGCATTTTCACATGATCAAACAAACTATACATAGAAAAATTTCAATCATTCATTCATTCATTCATTCATTATTTACTACCACTTATCCGAACTACATCGGGTCACAGGGAGCCTGTGCCTATCTCAGGCGTCATCGGGCATCTAGGCAGGATACACCCTGGACGGAGTGCCAACCCATCGCAGGGCACACACACTCTCATTCACTCACGCAATCACACACTACGGACAATTTTCCAGAGATGCCAATCAACCTACCATGCATGTCTTTGGACCAGGGGAGGAAACGAGGTACAGGGAGAACATGCAAACTCCACACACACAAGGAGGAGGCGGGAATCGAACCCCCAACCCTGGAGGTGTGAGGAGAACGTGAAGAACCACTAAGCCACCGTGCCCCCCATAGAAAAATTTAAATGGTCTATATATTGCATAATGGTGTGGAAGACTGTCATTGGGCTCCAGAGAATTTGTGAAAATTTGTTAGCTACAGTATGTTACTGACCTTGTGTGTGACTTTCTAATAAAACACTGAAATGAATAAACTTGTTTAAACCTTGCACAATTGTTGGTGCTTTGGAGTGAAGATGGATTTACAATGGAATGTAGAGGGTCCCCCTAGTTCCCAGCGGGCCCATATCTTATATCAAAGCTTATATCAGAAATATCTAGTCCAATCATATCATCATGTCCGCCGAGCATCAGAGGGCATTCTCACTCTTTTTTGTTGTCTGCCTCACTTCCTTCCTTGTTTGTGCACACCTGACTTGTCTTACAACATGTTGTATTTTCCCCCAGAGTAATTTTCATGTGTTACCTAGCCTTGTCTTATATTGCTTCATTCTTGTATTTGTTTACGTTGTTATAGATTTGTGTTATTTTTTCCAGTCTTTGGTTTTTAAGCTGTTGATTTCATCCAAGACTTCTGCTTTTGCATCTGGCTCCCTGGATTTCATGGCATATATCTGTAAATGTCTGCCATGCTAGAGGGTTCAAATCTTCTCTTATATTTAACACTTCACCTAAACTGTCGAACATTTATTAACATTCAACAGATTCACTTGTTGCCTTCAGCCAATCAGCCATTATTATGTTGGCTTTGTAGAAGCCAACATTCTGTTTTCCTATTTAAGCTTAGACAAAAATTTATAAAATTTAATGTGGCCTAGAGCTTTCGAGCCACATGCACCAAATTCGGATATGTTGTAGTCCCTGGTTTGAAGTTTGTTGCTGTTACTTTTCTAAGCGATCCGAGTACCGGTACTTCCGGTACCGGGTCTCAAAGTGGCCTTTTTTCCCATAGACTCCCATTATAAACTTTGGAGGTTTATAACTCGGCAAGCTTTTGTCTACACCAAACTCGACCAGCTCCTTTAGGGTGAGACTCTGAACAAAGATTTAAATTGGTGTATCGACTGGCCTTTCGGTTGTCCCGCAGCCCCGCCCCCAATATATGCAAAATCAAAAAACTTTTTACAACATGGACATGTGACATATCAAAACACTCAGAACAATGAGGGGAACTTCCTCACGTGTATTCTGATGACATCACGTGATGTCACGTGAGGTCACGTGAAAATAAAAAATTTTGCACAACATGGGCATGTGACATATCAAGACACTCAGCCCAATGAGGGGAACTTCCTCAGGAGAATTCGGATGACGTCACATGCTCGTCTCCACTTGCCTCCAAAAGTTTTGGCACCCTATTTTTTTGTCCACTTGCCTTCAAAAGTAACACTGACCCTTAAGTCCACTCGCCTCCAAAAAGCACTGGCCTTTGCGAATACTTGCATCATCAAAGTCAACATACAAATCTAGTTCAATTTCCTCTTTAGTTGATACAATCTTACTCGGTATGTTTGAACCTTGCAATGAGTAAATATATCAGAACTAACCTTAACAGTCTTTATTAGATTGTTAAGATTACATTCCTTTATTAAATATATCTTCATTTGTTAAGTTACACATTTTATCATTTTTCTTTACTGTACAGATTTACAAAACTTTGGTTAATGCTGATTGTTCTCACATATGTACTGTATGTTGTTAGATACAAATCATCCAATAAGGTACCAAGTTCACAGAGTTCACAGCACAGTGGCTTTACAATTAGTGATCCACTAAAAAACTCCTAAAGTTCACTTTGAACTGAATAATTATTAAATGCTGAGAGTGCACCTCTTATTCCCTGCAAGTGCTAAATCTTCCAATTATGCTGCTCAGCCATTTGAAGCCTATCAAATTTACGAATACATTCTGTAGGATTTTGAAAAAAATAGTCCAATGGAAACTGTAAGCCTGTATTAAGTCAGAGCTTTGCGTCTGTCACTCTGAGTGACTTCTAAATGTGTGTTAAGGCTCTTGCTTAGGATCCCAGCAGTGGCAGCTTGGTGGACCTGGCATTCAAACTCTCAACCTTCTAATCGGTAGTTCATCTAAACCACTGTGCTACCCCTTTCCCAAACACATCCTTAGCAGACAAATTGAAATTACACCTGAAATTACACTCCCATTCAGTGTCAATGGTTGTAGTGAAAAATGCACAAGGGATGGTGGGATAGCGAGCAGCATGAACATCAGGTATGGGGCAATGGGAAATGTTGAGCTGCAAATTACAAGCGATGTCCAATAACACACAAGACATATTGCCATTTTCAATTCACAGATGCGTTTAGTGCGGTTTGCATAAAGTTCTGTCTGGAAAACAAGGATGAAAAATAAATAGCCACTTCTCTCAGATGCATGTTACAGCCATTTCTATGTATTTTTTTGAATGTCACTGGATTGTACTCAGGAAAACAGATACCAGAAGCTCAATTGCTTCCCTTAAGTATAACTAATATAGTGTGCAGGAAACACGTAGGCTAAAATGTACGGGCACAACAACTTGGAAAATAAGTAAAATGCATTTATCTTACCCAATGCCTGAGCTTTTTGAGTTCATTGTATTTTTGTGTGATTTTTTTTAGATATAGTCACGGTAGATATTTTGCCAACTGTTTCCTAGCAACCCTGAGCTACTATTATGAACTAGCCATGTTTAATTTTGTTGCATTTTAATGCACAGCTTGTGTTTAATTATATACTCTATAGGTCTGAATGGATCACACAAACTGCTGATTAGTTTCACTACAATCGTTTAAAACATATTCAGGCATTACACAATTTACTGTATTTAAAATAAGTGATACAGAGACAACATGTATCGTCTCATATCACAACAGATTTCAAATTTGTGTATCCTTACATTCCTGTAGGGGACGTGTTGGTTTGCTACGCGGATGTTTTCTTACCAGTTCAATCAATGTGATATTTAATTTCAATTGCATTAAAAATGTGAAGACGTGCAGCAGACAATCTCACTGCTTTGCCTGGACAAAGTGTATTTACTTTTAGTGACCAGGAAGGGGGAGCATTGAGCTCAGAGATGTAAGAGAGGAGGGGAAAAAGGAAGAAAGTGAAAGTGAGAAGAAAGTATTTGGATATCCAAAGAAATTAGGCATAATTGGTAGGTGCTCAGCTGGTTGGTCATGTCCCACAGCTCAGGAGACATTAATGAATTTTGAAGCATTATACTGGCATTTATGTAACACTTGACCTACACTAATTATATGTTACTAATCAGTAAAGGTGAGCTTAAAAGACAAACAGACATCTTGTACAAAATTCAAACTATTAACAAAGCAAATACTTGTGGGGAAACTGCAGCTATATACAACTTGGCATCAGAGAGACAAGATTTCTCGAACAGGACAGTGAGGTATCTGAAATGAGAGGGAGAATGGAGGATGTAGAAAGAGAGTAGGTGGAAAGGATGTAGAAGTGTAGGCCAGATGGCACAGCTACAGAGAAGAGATAAAAGACTGACCCTTACATGTGGAGGAGAGGATCTCTATCACTTTTTCTCTCCCATTTCCTGCTTTATTCCACTCCCCACACTAGCTCCAAGCTAAAGAGGTAGGAGACAGAGAAAGAGAAGTAATATATAAAACTGAAGTTAAACTGGAGTTGGAGAAGAGTAAAAAGATTAAATACAAGGCCATGGTTTCATTTTTGCTGGCACTTCCCAATGTAATTTGAAAAAAAAAAGTAATTACAAAACTTTAATCATGGAATCTGCGATATTAAACCTTACTACACTTTTAGAAAAAAATTAATTCTCAAGGTTTTTGCTTGTCTCTTATGGAATCCCCTAAAGTTTGAACCCTAGTGTATATTGTTGTACATTGATCTCTACAACATGTCTAAATATTTCAATCAGGACCTCTTTAGGATCTTTTCAATGTCCCAGAAGAACAGGTCATAGTTCTGAGTGTGTAAAGCAATTAAGAGTTTGAGCACAGACACAAAGGAGGCAGAGAATGCTTAAAAAAAGTGAAGTTTATTGACAAATAGTGGAAAAATATGTGAAGTGCAAAAGGACAAACTAATGAAATAGGAGCAGGTGCAGAGTTACGGGTGGCTGAGTGATGTTGGAGGTGCTAGTGGTGAGTAAAGTCCTTTTGTTGCAATTCAGATAGCAGATGAGGACCCAAAAGGCGTCATGAGGCACAGCCAGAGCAGGAAGCGTCGTCCGAGCTTCTTCAAGGCAACTCTAGAAGCGGAAGAATAAAGAAACCAAGGTTAATTACAAGGATAGTAAAAAGTTAGTTACAACGTATACCAACTCCTCACTCTACCTCTGATTGGTTCCCCACTGATGCTGCCCTTTCCATGCCATGCAGCCATGGGTGTGCTCGCTGTCCTTGGTGCTGAAGTGGTACAATCCTTTCAGTACCTTAGTGGAAGTTGTGGGAGGAGCGATTGATATTGCTTTCTAGGCAGCTGTGCTGGTTCTACCACAACAAGTGCAATTAACAAGTTCCATGTGGCACAAATAAGTCTTAAATGAAGCATATGGTATTTGGTCACTGAAAGCAAAAATTCATACTCCAATAGTTATAATAATAGTTTCTTGGGCATTCCATTAATCTTTCAACTGTACAAGAAAACAAGGTGCCACTGGCATGCTACTGGCAGCCCGGTGGAGTAGAAATATTTGTCATCAGACTGGCAGGACAAATAAGCACCCCAATAAAAAATTAGATCATGTGACCACACCAGTGGATCACACGGGTCTATCAAGGAGATGTTTCAGATCTCTCACTGTCATCTATTCCCTCTGTTTCAGACTGCAGCATGCTGTGGCTCTCGGCATGCATCGCAGCTCTCAGCACTATAGCACCTACTTCAAATGTTGTCATGTGTTTACTTTTTTGTTACCGGTTCATCTTTTGTCTCTGTTCAGGTGTTGTCACTGGTTGTCTCCCAAGTGTCAGGAAAATCTTATCCTGTTTTTAGTTCCCTCTTTATTATTTGTTGTATTAAAGCCTTCTAAGCTCTTTAAGCTTTAAGTTTTTCAGCTATTTAAAATTGCCTTCATGGTGTTGTTGCTGACCACATGCCTTTCTGCCTGTTGTTGTTCATGGTTGTTGCCTCATATTTTGGATCTGTTTACCAGCAGCTTAAATAAAATGCTAAGCCACATTTGCATCCATCTCTGACTCTGTCGCATGACAGAATACTTCGCCCACCTCACGGATGCAGCAGGTAAATAGGACCAACGAAATGTCATGATCACGATGGCAGTGTTTGACTTTATAGAATTTCCCCAAAATATGTTCATGAATACCCCTGCACCAAATGAGGGTATTTATATTCCCTTCGATGGATTCCTGCTACAGTGGCAATTTTATTTTGAAAACCTGTTAGGCTTTAAACCTGAGGAAAGTAAATGGCTACGGTTCATTCTGTCCAGGGTTCCTAGCTGAGCACAGCAGTAGGCTAAAAACCTAAAAGTCATGAAAAACACCTAAAAATTTTAATCTGTCTCCATCTCTTTCACATGACACTCACATTAACTACTGCTGTAATTACTGGCACATGCACCGCTTAAATCAGTGAGAAAATACATTGATCATGGGCTCTCGGAACCTGAACAGTTAAACAACAGCGTTTGAAAAAGTCAAACATGATATTGCAGGTTGTCTTCATGCTCACAATGTTTGTTATTCTTTTCTTTATACAAGAAAGGTTGGAATTTCAGGTTTTCCATCAGTCTGAGTTCTCATTCTGATGCAATCCACATTCTTCTGTTTGTTTTTGAGCTTCAGAAAGTTTACCATATAACCCAGAATATCTTGTTTTCAATAACAGGCATAGAATTACACATTCAATCTTATTTCCTCAGTAATCAAATAGCATTGAGCGATGGGTGTGTCACACGGTGGTGTGTTCTCAGGTGATTTATGTGAGGGAAGCATAGATTAGCATAGCATAGATGATGGTCTGCAGGGCATTTGGTCTCACGATTAGCTGTGTGTTTTTAGAATTCTTTCCAGTTCTTTATTATATTGTTATTGTTCAAGTAGCTTTCTGTCAAAATAAAAGGAGAATTCTTTAATGTGAAATAAAATGGAGTCTCAAATCTAACATTATTAATGAAAAGGATGCGATTTACCTTAAATAATTCTGAATGTAAAAGTGAATACTGAATACAGCTTCAGCCCCCATTATGAATGGGTGTAGAAACTTATGCAACCAGGGTGTTGTAAGTTTTTTTTTTATTATTATTGCTATTATTTCCTAGCAATCGTTTTCTTGGCTCAGAGTCACATTAAAGCTGCTAAAATGTCTGACATGATCAGATTTCTCTGCATAATGATGTTGTGATTTTCATTTCACTTAAACAAATGTACAACAGACAATGCAACTGTAATTAAATGAACTGGAACGATGTTTTATATGTTAATTCTGAACAGGAATAGGAGTAAAATTATTTATGCATGAAAAGATTTTTTCACAGAAGGCAGTTTTCTCGCATATATTAAAGGAAGAAGGGCATCATCAAAGTAATTAACTCTGATAAGTACATAGCTGATTAGCTTCGTACAGCTTTTTTTCAGAACTGGATTGAGCAATATGTTGCAAAAGCAAAACACCCCTGAATGAAAAAGTGTAAGATGAGAGGAAACAGGCTGACAGTAATACAGATTTACAAATATCTGATTATATCCATGTAAAAACACTAGTTAGAAATGTAACTATGGTTCTATAAAAGAAACATATTTACATTTTGCAGACAACTTTATCTGAAGCAACTTACATACAGTACTTAAACAACTGAGGGTTAAGGGTTTTGGTCAGGAGCCCAACAGTTACAGGGCTCACAGTCAAACTCACAACATTCCAATTTGTATTCCAACACCTTACCACCTTACCACTAGACTACCACATCCTCCAAACCCCAAGGCTGGTGCTTAACAACTCGTATGCTCTCCTGCATGGATGCCGAGACCCTACCACAAAGTTATATAATAATAGTGATGCAGTACAGTATTTATGATCAATATCCAATATTCCTACTGCGTTGGTCTTGGTTCCAAATGACTCTGGTGTAATAAGAGGTTTCCCTGGATTCCTCAGAGGTTTATTTTGCTCCATCAGGGAGAAGCACCTTTGACAATCTGTCAACCTGTCATGATTCTGGATGTGTACACTGGAGGTCTCCTCAACACCACATCTAATGCACCTGCCCCAGTACAGGTTAGACGAACCACAGTGTGCCCAGTAATTCTACACTTCTCTGCCAATCTGCTTGACATGATGTCCACCACTCCCATTATATGATAAAGGCTTTTTATCTGCTGTAGGTCAGGGTCCATGACCCTTGTGCTGAGAGAAGAGCTTTTAAATCTCCTGAAGTCTGGGGTTCAGCTGCTGGCTGATGACCCATCTAACGCACCTTCTAGTTTCAATAGGCCCAAGGGGGCCACTGCCTTGGCTGCATTTATTCCCAGTCACAGGTTATATAAGCTTTCATCTGCAAGTTGTCAGTACTTGTGTAATATTGATTTTTTTTCCCCCCTTGCTCATGATTTCCCATTAAAAAAAACCTACAAAAAACTATTTAACTGTCCAGAACCGACAGTATAAAAATATATTTCCACCATTTTAGGTTTAAAGGGCATAGAAGAAAGAGTAATTTTATTATTAGCTCTAAAGCACAGCAGAATTCAACTTTCCTTGCACAGGCATCACAGAGTGGATATACGTACCAACGCTGCATACTGATTAGGGATGTCTGATGGTTCTGTAGACAAACTCTAATGCTACAATAGCCTATGTAATCACTTTCTAATTTTAATTACCATAAAGACAAGTTGTTATTTGTAAGCTTAAAAAGTTGTAGAATTTGTAAAGTATTCGAGTATTTACTGAAGTCCTGTCAAAACTTTTAAGGTAAAAAAAAAAACAACAAAGTCATCATCATTTTTTCTCTTTTATAGCAGTCCAAATGTAATAGTTAACTGTTATTAACTCAATAAATGTAACGTTATCTTATGTATTTCATGACAGGATGGCAAGTTGTTTGTTCAGGCAAGCAAATGAAGATAAATAATGAACATGATGAATGTCTAGATTCTTTGGAAGCTAAAAAGCCTTGCAGTAACTGCACAATAATATCATTAGCGATGTGCAAATTGTGCCTGCAGGCTACGGCTATTCATCACCATCCTCGGATGCTGTCATACCACAGTGACACGGTCCACAGTGATGTGTGAAGGTAGCGTAAGGAAATAATGTTCCAGCCATGCATAGCTCCTTCACTGGTGGCAAATCTCCATTAGATAAGTCCTATAGAAAAGAAGGAGAAAGTGCTGTTACCATATTGAAATTCAGATTAGAGGAGCTGGTGGGAGGCATGGGCCAAATGCGAAAACTGTTACTGGGAATGCAGCAGCTCAGTAAAGTACAAAACTCAAGGTAGCCTAGTTTAGACAGAACCTGAGCCCAATTTTGGCATAGAGCTTATTATTATTAGCTTATTAGCATAAGATCAGATTGTAAATCAAGAGCTGACTAAAGCCGCGTTCACACTGCAAGTCTTAATGCTCAATTCGGATATTTTGCTCAGATCTGATTTTTTTTGGCTGTTCACATTACCTTTTAAAATGTGGCCTATATCAGATACCAGTGTGAACTGTTTGCTGTTTCGAACTGACCCGCATGCGCAAACGAACAATAACAATGATTTGGTGAGGTTATGGAGGAAGTAAGCATTTTTGCTTTTCTTTCTAAATGTTTGTGTAATGGCAGCACAGAGACGCGGTGTTTTGAAAATATTCGGATGTCGAGGGCAACTTTTGATTATATGATCCATTTTGTAGGCGTAGTCACGTTTGTGTGCGTACTCGCCGGCGCATAATTGTGACGAATGTCGATGTAGATTAAAATGTCGCATCAAATCCGCCTTGGTTTGTTCACACTGCGGCCACATTGGAAAAAATCAGATTTGGGTCTGATTCAGGACCACATATGGAAGTGGTCTGAATCTGAATAAAAAAATCAGATCTGGGCTAGATTTGAGTGTTCACACTACTCCTGAAGAAGTCTGACCTGGTCACTTGACCCCAAAAAATCAGATTTGGGCCACTTTTACCTGCAGTGTGAACGTGGCCAAATATGCTGCAAGCTTATATTAAGGATGTTAAAGCCAGATCCTCTGCCGAATATGACTGGAAAAATTCCTAACCCGTTTCACAATATGTCATCCAATGCCAGTGAATTGGCTATTCCACAATTTACCTATTTATATAAGCTTTCAAATGTGTTCGCTTGGCTCAAAAGCCTGTTATTCATGTCAGATGTGATGTGAACAAAAATAAATAAAAATAATAACATTCAGTGCTACTGGGAGGCACGGTGGCTTAGTGGTTAGCACGTTCGCCTCACACCTCCAGGGTTGGGGGTTTGATTCCCGCCTCCGCCTTGTGTGTGTGGAGTTTGCATGTTCTCCCTGTGCCTCGGGGATTTCATCCCGGTACTCCGGTTTCCTCCCCCGGTCCAAAGACATGCATGGTAGGTTGATTGGCATCTTTGGAAAAATTGTCCGTAGTGTGTGATTGTGTGAGTGAATGAGTGTGTGTGTGTGCCCTGCGATGGGTTGGCACTCCGTCCAGGGTGTATCCTGCCTGATGACGCCTGAGATAGGCACAGGCTCCCCGTGACCCGAGTTCGGATAAGCGGTAGAAAATGAA